>NW_021703770.1:61471659-61555727 GCF_005190385.1 Monodon monoceros | reverse complement strand
AAGGAAGGAAGGAAGGAAGGAAGGAAGGAAAGAGAGAGAGAGAGAGAAAGAAAGAAAGAGAAAGAAAGAAAGAAAAAGAAAGAACGAACGAACAAGCTATGGTTCTTCCATCAAAGTGTTTACATGGTCACAGGGAGTTGTTTTTTTTTAAGTTTAAACTATTGCATTACATGCCAAAATGAAATATGTATTTTACCTAACAATGAAAACGCCAGGGCTTCCCTGGTGGCGCAGTGGTTGAGAGTCCGCCTGCCGATGCAGGGGACACGGGTTCGTGCCCTGGTCCGGGAAGATCCCACAGGCCGCGGAGCAGCTGGGCCCGTGAGCCATGGCCGCTGAGCCTGCACGTTTGGAGCCTGTGCTCCGCAACGGGAGAGGCCACAGCAGTGAGAGGCCCGCGTACTGCAAAAAAAAAACCACACCAGCTGTGCAGCTTTGGGTTAAAGAGTAATTAAGGCTTCAGGTCTGCCTAGAAGAATGGCTAGACAGGTAATAGCAGGTGACGAACCCAGAATGGTGAGACCAGATGGTGGAGGGTCTCGAACACCATGTGAAGACATTTTACTTTATTTTGTAGGCAGAAGAGGTTCACCGAAAGTTTTCGGAACAAGAGTTACACATCTAACACATTTTTAGGAAATCAATGTTGGTAGCAGTGGGGATGAACTATAGAAGGTAGAGAAGCAGAGATGAGTTAAGGTAACAAAAGATGACTTAAAATAGGGTGCTGAGAATAAAAATGGGAAATATAAGGGGTGGAGATATCACAGGACATGGTGAGGGCCTGACAGAGCTGACTGGCTGGCTGCATATGGTGAAGAGGGAGAGGACGTCGATGTGACCAGGACCCAGGTTTCTAGCCTAGATGAGCACAAAACAGGTGGTGCTGCCATGGCCTGAGACTGAGCACAGGGAACCGGACACGCCACTCTGTTCAGGAGGCAGAGGAGAGACTGAGCTGTCTGGGATATGGGGCGCCCAGGGGCGATGCCTGACAGGTGGCTGGAAATCTGGATGCGGGATGAAATGGCAAGGTCTGGGGAGCGGGGACTGGGGAAGGCCCTCACTGGGCATCTGTGCAATGAGAGGCACGGAAAGGCCTGGGATCTAAAGCTGACAGGATGGAGCACAGATGTGAAAGCTGAAGGCTGGGAACCGGTAAAACTGAAGAAGGAAGGGATTTAGTTGGGGACAGAAAGAAGGTCAAGAGATAGATGAGGAAGGGAAGCCAGTGAAGGAGCACGGAGAGAGTACAGACCAAAAGTAGAAGTGTTTTGAGGACAGCTGGTCAACAGTGACACAGCTACTTAAGTGTACACTTGAAAGTGGTAAAAATTTTATGTTATGTATATTTTACCACAATAAAAATGGTTAAATTAAAATCAATTCTCAGGTTAAAGTTAATTGGTATCCAGAGTCTTTAATCAATAAGTTATTATAAGCACACCGGCAATTCTTACATTCTGTGAATTATCGTTCACTGTCGCATTCTTAGTAAACAAAATAGGATTCAAGATCTGATGTGCTGATAAGATTAACTCTGGACTAAAAGCTACCTAACAACTGTAATAAGCCTCAAAACTGCAGAAGGCCAGTTTTCACTCAACTCTGCACTTGCGGGAAAGCATAAGCTGTAAGGGTCTCCATTTCTTACCAACAAAGCTAAGAGGAAGAACACGATCGTTCTTTTCCTGGATTTATTACTTTGAAAACATTGGGCAGGGGTGACAGAAAAGATGAGAGGATTAAAAATGGACTCCTACACTTATTAGGAGAGATAAATGACTCAGTAATTAGGAAAAGGTGAACATTTTCTAAGTAGAAATGAACTAAAATATTTCAGAGTGAACAACAGTCATAAGAGGAGGAAAGAATTGGGAATTGCCTCGTTCTCCCCACCCCACAACCACAGACAAACAGATAACAAGTCGGATCTATGAAGGCCATACTTCTTCCTTGCCTGGAACCTATATAAAGAGGTTTAATGTAAAAGGCTTCAGGGAAAGAAACATTCTTCAGGGCAATGTGAGAACTGGCTAAAGCGAGGGAAAATGTCTAAAAGGGAAATCTCAATGCCATTGTGTTTTTTCTCATTTTCTTACTGATTTCAGATTTGCCTCAAGAGATCTTCCTTCTTGTACCTCAGAAGCTCCTCCCCATATGCTCAGCTTTTATGGTCATGTTTGGTGCCCTAAACTATTCAGCAATATATGCTACTAAGATACTTGACTATAAAGGCATTCAGCGATGTCATATGGAATCAGATACTTATTCTTTTCAAAGTGTCTCCTTGCAAAAGATACTCAACGTCGTTAATCATCAGGGAAATGTAAATCAAAACCACAGTGCGATATCACCTCACACCCATTAGGGTGGCCACTAGCAAAAACCCAGAAAATAACAAGTGCTGGTAAGGATGTGGAGAAATTAGAACACTTCTGCACTGTTGGGAGGATTATAAAATGGTGCAGATACTATGGAAAACAGTATGGAGGTTCCTCAAAAAATTAAAAATAGAACCACTATATGACACAGCGACCACCCTGCTGGGTATATATATTCAAAGGCATTGAAAACAAGATCTCGAAGAGATATTTGTGTATCCACATTCACTACAGCATTATTCACAATGGCCAAGATGTGGCAGGAACCTTAATGTCCATTGACGGATGAATGGGTAAAGAAAATGTGGTATATACATAAAATGGAATATTATTCAGCCTTTGGAAAGAAGAAAACCCTATCATATGGTATAGCATGGCTGAACCTTGAGGATACTATGCTAAGTTAAATAAGCCAACCACAAAGACATAAATACTACATGATTCCACTTATTCATGAGGTATCTAAAGTAATCAGAGTTACAGAAACAGAAAGCAGAAGGTGGCTGCCAGCAGTTGTGGGGAGGGGAAATGGCAGCTGGTCAATGGGAATAGAGTTTCCATCACACAAGACGAAAGATTTCTAAGTCTGTTGTACAACAGTGTGCACACAGTTAACAATGCAACAATGTACACTTAAAAATTGTTAAGAGGGTAATATTATGTATATACTTTTTGCCACAATTAAAAACTCATCAAACCAGGAAAAAAAAAAAGTCTCCTTGGAAGGACCTATTAAAATAGTTGCCTGTATAACAATGTACTACTGTATAATCCATTTCAGTCTGAAAACTAACTGAACCTGAAGTACACAATGACAGTCACATTTCCCTCTTCCTCGTTCTACCAGTGCAACAGGTTGGAGAAACAAACAAAACCCATAAAACAAAAAAACTAAGAAAAATCTACTTTAAAGCCTAAATCAACCAGAAAATGACAATAAAAAGAAGAGTCAAATAGTGGTTTTTATGCTCTATATTTTTAATCTATTCCTATATTAAAATCACTACACACAAACTTGATTGTATTCAGCCACTTCTAATCTTAAATAGTGAATTATACACAGACACAGACACAGACACACACACACACACACACACACACACACAGAGTGAGTAAATTATAATTGGAAACTCTTGTTATCTTCTCCTTACAACACTCCAAATATTTAATTCATTTCTCAAAAACTACATCATTCTTGCACCCCAATGTTCACAGCAGCACTATTTATAATAGCCAAGACATGGAAGCAACCTAAATGTCCATTGACAGATGAATGGAAAAAGAAGATACGATACATATATACAATGGAATATTACTCAGCCATAAAAAAGAATGAAATAATGCCATGTGCAGCAACACGGATGGGCCCAGAGATTATCATACTAAGTGAAGTAAGTCAGAAAGAGAAAGCCAAATATCGTATGATATCACTTATATGTGGAATCTAAAAAAGTGATACAAATGAACTTATTTACAAAACAGAAATAGACTCACAGACATAGAAAACAAATTTATGGTTACCAAAGGGGAAGGGGTGGGTAAATTAGGAGTTTGGGATTAACAAATACACACTACTATATATAAAACAGATAAACAGCAAAGACCTACTGTATAGCACAGGGAACTAAATTCAATATCTTGTAATGGCCTATAATGGAAAAGAATGTGAAAAAGAATGGATATATGCATCTGTATAACTGAATCACTTTGCTGTACACCTGAAACTAACACAACACTGTAAACTAACACAACACTGTAAACTAACACAACACTGTAATTTACACCTGAAACTAACACAACACTGTAATATACTTCAATTTTAAAAATTACATCATTCTTCAAACTAAGAATGAATAGATGTAAACTTTAGCTCATGGAAATTTAAACGCATATGACAAAATCTTTAGATGTAAGTTGTTTCAAAACCAATATATCCAGTATCTGCACAGCACTAGTATAAAGTGTGACTATGCTTTCTATTTGTTATATATTTTAGTCAGATACAATATGTCTATTTAAAATCGTTAGGGAAAATATTCCATGTTAATTAAAGATCATAATAAAAATAATTATTAAAAAGTATAAAAAAACTCAGCACTCCCTCAGGATTTCAAAATATACTCTAGTTGACAAGCTATGGAGATCTGTCATCCTTATCTTCTCTTAAGATAAGGAGCTAAACCTAACCAGAGTCTATGAAAGTTAAAAGTTCACCACCCAAATGTTCCTTAAGACACAAGTGCACTTTAAGGAGACAAACTAAAATACTGTAAATACTATTCGTGGGCTTCCCTGGTAGCACAGTGGTTAAGAATCCACCTGCTAATGCAAGGCATACGGGTTTGAGCCCTGGTCCGGGAAGATTCCACATGCCGCGGAGCAACTAAGCCTGTGCACCACAACTACTGAGCCCACGAGCCACAACTGCTGAAGCCCGCACGCCTAGAGCCCATGCTCCGCAACAAGAGAAGCCACCGCAATAAGAAGCCCACGCACCACAATGAAGAGTAGCCCCTGCTCGCCGCAACTAGAGAAAGCCCGTGCACAGCAACGAAGACCCAACGCAGCCAAAAATAAACAAATAAATTTGTTTAAAAAAATGTATAAAAAAATACTATTTGTTACAAGAGAAGTTGTAATTTATCAACCCTGTATAAGTAAGAGAATGTACTCACCCAATTGTTAGAATAAAAACTTCAAGTTCTTTAATTTAGGGTGCTCTTTCCCCCCAATATAAAACCATTATACAAGGCTAGATGAAGGCTGGCATCAGAAAAATGTGAGATATTTATTTTATATAAGACAAACACTGTGCTCAGAACTGCGGCAGGTGTGAGTGATGCGTTAGATACAATCTCTGCCATCGAGGAGTCTGTCATTCAACTGGGGAAGAAAAAGAAAAGTCCACAAAAAACCTCATCAGAATAAGATTAGATAGTACAAGAAATGATAGGAGATTCAAAGGACATGCGTCTATATTGTTTGGGAATTAAGAAGTTCTTTGTTTAAAAAAGCAGCATTTGAGATGGGCCTTGAAGAAGGAACAGTAGGACTCTAATGGGAATAGACAGGAACAGGGAAAGGGAGGCATTCCAGAAAGGGAGGAAAGAGTACCAATGACACAAAAAAAAAGACACACAAGTCTGGGTTAGCAACAATTCGCAACAGGGTAGCAGTCTTAGGGTAGACACACTGATGGGATGGGATACAGGAACACAGCACTGGGCCAGATGGGTCAGACGTGGGGTGTTGGTGGAGGGCCCTGGCCCCTGGATGTTCCATTCTCATCCAGCCTGGATGCCTTCTCACAGTACTCTATAAACCTACCCCACCCCAGTGGCCTATTAAAGGTGGGTAGTGGTCAATCAGCTGAGGGGGAAGGAGAGAGAAGCATTCCAGGCAGCAGGCACGGAGGCCAGGAAATGCGTGCAGTGGACTTCCCAGCATACCCTGTAGGCGAGGGGATGTAAGTTCAGGGGGTTTGTGGGGTAGAGCAAGGGGGAGTATGGCACGACCGGGGACAGACCACAGAGGGACTTGGATGCTGCGGTGAGGTTCTTCTTTTGGACTTTATCACAGTCTCCTGGCAGTCAGTGAAGCTGGGTCAGAAGGATCAACGTGGCGTCCTTTCAGGGGGGGGTTCCTCGAGTATCTTCAGCCGATTCTCGCGGAGGAAAGGCCTGGTATTGCTCCCTTGTGCACAGTGGAAGATGCAGACACTCCCAAGCCCCGAGCGGTAGCAGAGGCAGTGGGGGCGGTGGCAGCGTGCTGACGCACCTCCCATGGACCGCTCAGGGGAGGGCCGACATGGGGGGCAGGCGGGGCGCGCTCAGTCCAAGGGCCCTTATCTACGTGCCCACAGCTGCCAAATGACTGTGCTTTTAAGTCATTAGTGAAAACGCCATAAGAAACTATAAAATTTTATATTTAAAAATGTCTGTACCTTTGTGTTTGAACTTGCACACGCATGCTTCTGAGTATGTTTACCAGCCTTCTCTATCTGCCAGGCTCTCTATTGGTCTTTGCGGGTGTTACTGCCTTTTTTTTTTTTTTTTTCCCTGCACGCGGGCCTCTCACTGTTGTGGCCTCTCCCGTTGTGGAGCACAGGCTCCGGACGCGCAGGCTCTGCAGCCACGGCTCACGGGCCCAGCCGCTACGCGGCATGTGGGATCCTCCCAGACCACGGCACGAACCCGTGTCCCCTGCATCGGCAGGCGGACTCTCAACCACTACACCACCAGGGAAGCCCTCTCTGCCTTTTTATCTGCCGTTTTCCCCCTTCACTTCCTCCTGCTCCTTTTAAGTCCCCTCAACAAGTTATAAAAATAAATGAAAGGCTTTTTATTTTTTTTAAACATTTTTTGATGTGGACCAATTTTAAAGTCTTTACTGAATTTGTCACAACATTGCTTCTGTTTTATGTTTTGGTTTTTTGGCTCCAAGGCACGTGGGATCTCAGCTCCCCGACCGCGGATGGAACCTGCAGCCCCTGCATTGGAAGGCGAAGTCTTAACCACTGGACCGCCAGGGAAGTCCTATGAAAGTCTTTTGAAATAAAGTATTGTTTCTTGTTACAGATGAATGAGACATTTTATTGTTCTCATGTTTTCACTTAGTTTTTTTTTTTCTTCTTCTTCTTGTTTCTTTAGTTATGTGCCTTCCACTCCCCGCCCCCAGGAATCAGCCGCATTTAAAAAAAAATAAAAAAGTCTCCCCTTCCTAGTACAGGGTATCTCTAGAGTCTGGAGACCATAGTAGGTGACGTCAAGTGAACTCTGCTGGAGATAGTTAAGAGTTTCTCATTTTATATCACCTTCTCCAAATTTCAAAATTGCTTATGGTCCTGTGCTGACTGTCCCATTTGGTTCTGACCAGCCCTTTTCAGCCTCAAATCCAACCAAATGCTTCAATCCATCTTACCACATCTTATTGTAGCTGAACAGTCCGACTTTGCACACACCGGTGCCACGGAGGGCTCCTGTGCCTTTGCTCGGGTTCCTCTGCTCCCGGTTGGAATGTCTCTCTCCTTCCCCCGGCCCCTACTCTCTCACCTATTAAATCTTACACTTATAGCAAGGCCCACGTCAACTTTACTGTCCTCCTTGAAGCCTGTACTAACATTGGTAATTACACTTATTCCCACTGTCCCTGTGTTCCACAGCTGCCTGTGTACCAGCGGACTTCCCTCCAAATGAGTGAACGCTTCAAGGAAAAGAACCAAGTCCTTACTGACTGCTGGATTCCTTCCCCCTTAGTGAATGCACAGTATGCCCTGCATATAGTATTTACTCAGTAAAAATTTTATGGAATGAATGTTTGCTCTTGAATGAAATCAATACACACAGCAGGGTGTCAGAATTTCTTTTCCTAACAGTACAAGGTGAGCAAGAAAGCAAGCGATGCCTAACTTCTATTAGAGTGTGGAAGCCAGTTTAAGTCTTGAAATGAGAGCTCATGTCATAAATTGTTAAAATCCTAAAGCATTAGAGCACATTAAATTATTTAAATCCTCTTCATCTGAAAGCTGTTAAATACAAAAAAACTTCCATATACTTAGGGAAAAAAACCAAAAAACAAAAAACCCCACACCAAGGGGCTCCTAGGAGGAACGAAAGCAAGAATTCCACCCTGCTCACTCATTTTAAGGATTTCATTAATAGTATGAGCCATTAATCCACATGAAAATATGAAAGTGAACTATATGCATACCAGTGGGAAAGTATTTTATTTTCATTAAAAACGGCAATGTCAAGGACATATTGCTGATCACAGGTGATATTCTCAAACAAGGAAATAAAATTTGCTTTATCTCTAGATGCATGGAACCCTGTAACAGTTTCAAATCTTCAAGAATAAGCTAGGACCGGATTCGTTCCTGTGTTGATGCAAGTAAGGATGAAATGAAAACTGCCGTGACTCTAGCCCTCTTTAGTTCTCCTTAAAGCAAGGTTCTTGAAAAATGTCACTCAGGTAACAGGGACGAGAAGGAGCCTACAGGGTGCAGCAGGGGCAACAGAGCCGGGGGAAGGGTGCAGACAGGGTCACACCAAGCACATTTTTTTTGGCCATGCCACACAGCTTGCGGGATGATCTTAGTTACCCGACTGGGGACTGAACCTGGGCCCTGGCAGTGAAAGCACCAAGTTCTAACCACTGGACCACAAGGGAACTCCCCAAGCACTACATTTCTGAGTTCTGTCTCTGAATGGATAGTTTTTTGTTTTTTGTTTTGTTTTTGCGGTACGCAGGCCTCTCACTGCTGCGGCCTCTCCCGCTGCGGAGCACAGGCTCCGGACGCGCAGGCTCAGCAGCCATGGCTCACGGGCCCAGCCGCTCCACGGCACGTGGGATCTTCCCGGACCGGGGCACGAACCCATGTCCCCTGCATCGGCAGGCGGACTCTGAACCACTGCGCCACCAGGGGAGCCCTGAATGGATAGTTTTGATAGCTCTGTTTACTTATTTCTGTATTACAATAAAAAGAATCAACATTGTCAGAATACTAAGGTTTACAACCGTAACAGAGAAAATATCCGAAAACGACTTGTTTCCTTATCAATATTGAATCCTTAGCAAGAAAACCTAGATTCATTTGGATGAGGACTCCAAGTCCAGATGTCAGAAACCATGGCGAGAAGAGTAATAACTACTGTTGAGTAAGTCTTCTTACCTGCCAAGCACTAGACTAAACTCTTTATAAACACGTTGAACATAGTCTTCATACGAGCAATGTGTAGTGGACATTATCATCCCCTTTTTACAGATTAGGAAGTAAAGGCCCAGAGATGTTGGGCAATTTAGACACTGTCCTGCAGTGGTGAAGAGAGAGACTGGGTTCATCTGATTTTAAATAAACCTCATGCTCTTAATAAGCTCATTAGATTGATTAACGTATTCTGCCAATTGAGTTTGGTGCTCGCACTGGTCTATTACACGGTCTACACTGCCGGCCCACTTTTACATCCGGCTGCCTGACTCTGTCCATTTAATTATCGTCAGCACCTTTAGAAGAATAGGATAAAAAAGAAGTTGACAGTTGAAATTTAAACTATATGGAGTGTATAAAGGGCCACCGATTTTTGTTTCTGTTTTGTTTTTAAACAAACTTAGAATACATATGTCATCCGTCTCCTCCTATTCATTCTCCAACCCATCAAGAGTTAGTACCGTCATAAATACTTGACTAGCAATCCATGACACTGACTTCAGTATGGCTGTATCTACAAGGGCACGCCTACCCTTTCCAGGGCAATGGATGACTCTGCCATCACCCTAAGATTTCATCACATGGAACATAAACAATGCCTGGAAGCATCACCCCAGAGCCTGATTTACAGATATCCTACCCCTGGAAGGGATCTGATATCGCAGCCCTTCTGCTTACTCTGCTTGGTGACAGCTATTAGTTCACACCTAGGCCGTCAGCTTTGAATAATTGAATTTCCATCCCAAGAACTTCATGTATTTAACATGGGGGGAAAAAGAACTGGAAGGAAAAATATAATCTTAATGGGCTCTACATTTTACTCTTATGTGCTAGAATTAGGTTGTTTCCATTGCTATTCCCTTGAATTTTAAAATAATGAGTTCATGAATTTGACGCACCTACATTTACAAGACAACCTCCTATGCCCACCAGTGGTATACTGGGAAATGCTTAAAAACCAGCTCCTTGGGGGAAAAAATAGTAAACACCATAATGCTGATTACAAATTTTACTAGTACGAAGTATGTGGAGTATATAATTTACAAATGATAATAAAACATACAACACCCTTTACTGTAAATTCCAGACAGCCAATTGATTCTAATAGAATGTTTGTTGATTTTTGCCAAACTCTTGTCTGGTAGCTAACTTATTAATTATAGCTGATGAAAGAATATAGTTCTGACATGAATGTTGTTTGAAATTTTCATTTAAGTTAATAAGACAAAAGTGAAATAATGAAAATACATGATGAAGATATGGAACGTAGAAATTCAATTGTCAGTTTGTAAGTGACTTTTTTGCTGAAGTGGACAATATTTTTTACGTGTGCATGTAATGTCTATCTAATGTTAAAATATTAGATGTTAATTAGAGATTCGCAGTAACCACCACTACCTAGTATTTCTATCATGTAGACACAAGACACAAAAGGCCGCTAGAGCAAAGATAATAGTAAAATGCAGTACAATAATTAGGAAATGATGAGTTTTAGCCTTCCTTACCTTTGTGTTTTTAAATATAATTTAATTGTACATCTAAACAATTTTTAATAATGGCTGTGCTTATCAAGTGGCTTATAAAATTTTTGAAATTTAACAATTGGCTCTCGTTGCTTGATAACCAGTTGACTCCAGCACACCACTGCCCCACACCCTCTCTTAAAATACATATTTTTTGATGCTATGCACAATTGTAGGGGAAATTTACATGTATGAACCAATCTGTAATCCCAATGTTCTCATACTGGCACTACAATCAAAATTAAATCATTAGAATAATCACAATGAGAAACCAGAACGATCTTTTAGGTTGCCTGATTCAACAAGAAATCCCCCCCCGCAAATCTAGCCTGCACCAATGTGAATTTTTGAAATATACCTTTTCATTCTTATTGCTATTCACGTTCAGAAAAATAATAACGAAAGGGTGAAACCAGTTCTCCAATGACTGATAAGTACATCCTATACTCAAATATGCTGCACTGGGCTTCCCTGGTGGTGCAGCGGTTGGGAACCCCCCCTGCCACTGCAGGGGACACGGGTTCGGGCCCTGGTCCGGGAGGATTCCACATGCCGCGGAACAACTAAGCCCGTGCGTCACAGCTGCTGAGCCTGCGCTCTGGAGCCCGCGCACCAAAACGAAGAGTAGCCCCCGTTTGCTCCAACTAGAGAAAGCCCACGCGCAGCAACAAAGACCCAGTGCAGCCAAAAATAAATGATAATAAAATAATATAAAGAAAAAAAATCTTATGAAAAAATATGCTGCACTAAAGAGGCTTTAAATGAAGTGACAAATGTTTTCCCAACAATACAATTCATTTTAGGTTATTATTTTAGAAAAAAGAACAAAAAGTGTTGGGGTAATAGAGGAGAGATACTACCTTAAAGAGGGCAGTAGAAATGCATTAATCGTTAGAACTCCCCTCACGTTTCAGTCACTTTATGCTTCAATTTCATTTTTTAAGAGCACAGGAATCGCCATGTATTTTCCATAGGAATTTTAAAATTTACGTTTCTAGCTAAGGAGTGTGAAACTGGACTCACTAATCCATAATTAAATCATTTGTATTTTTCATATTACTTATTATTCTTCTGTGAAATAGAAGCAATATTAGTCTTCCCAGTTGGGAAAAAAGTTTATTCACTACTTATGACTATTCTTTGTAAGTTACAGACACCAGATGTTTTCCACATTTACCAGCATCATACCACATAGGAAGAAACACCCCACTTCAATATCAAAAAGCTGGTGTTATGGTTGAATTGCAGACTCTGTGTGCACTTGGTCTGCTACTACAAGGTGCACGGCCATGCGATGCTCTTGGAGAGCCAGCGTCTACCAAACACAGGTCTCAGAAAGTGCTACAGACAAGGGAGGTTTAATCATTTAGATAGCTGGTACCCCCCCTCCAAAACCCCGTCCTTTACGCCATTTAAAAATATCCATCATTCTCTGCCTTAGTCCCCAAGCCTACGGAAACGTGAGGAGCAGCTGCTGACCGAGCAGACTCGAGTGAAAGAGCCCATCCTGCCTGGCTGAGCCGCCTGAGCTTCGGACGCTGGCGGGTTCCTTTCACAGGAGCCTGCTTTCCTGACTGTGTAGCCTTTAGTTGCACCTCACGCAATCCAGCTTAACTCTTCAGGACAGTTAGGATTTTATTCAGCCTGATACCTGCGACTGCAATACAAATTAAGTTTGGATGACGCTGTTAAGATGATGGTTGGATTCTATTTACACCGACTGACAGTTGGGTGGGTGGACACACACAGAGGGAGAAAGAAGGGTTCCGATCCGACCTATGTGCTGCTCTTGAACCTTAGCTGGCTGCCAGCCGCTGAGAGAAATCAAGGTGGCCACACAGAGCTGTTGGTGGATGTGGAGTCCTCTGGCCCCAGAAAAAAATGTGACTTTCTTCAAATGACCCTGTAGGGGAGCATATTATTCATAACCATTTCCCCACCTTTTTTTCCCCTGCTTTCCATCTGAAGGAAGAGCTCACTGTATGAAGATCTGAGCATAGGTGAAGAAAAAAGGTGCCTTCCTACTGAATGTGGGAAAGATATTTACTGAATACGTACTAAACGCTTACTGTGATGAGTACTTGCTGGGAGCATTTACGTAGCTCCTAATTTCTTCAACAACCGTGCAACCTAGGTGTTGTGATTGCTAAATTCTATGTGAGGAAACTGAGTCGCAGAGAGAGAAAATAATTTGTCCAGGTTCAAAAAGTCTGTAAGAGACAGAACCAGGATTCATACCTAGCCTCCACCCGATTTGATTCTAAGGTCCCTGTTCTCTCTAAAAAACAATTTATTAAACAAGCAATATTCTTAAAATATTAGATTGGCCGAGAAGTTAAAAGTATACTTGTACTTTCATTTGGGTTTTAACTTCTGCTTCCCTTTTCAAAACACGTTACTTTTCAACTTAATGGAAACAATATTGTAAGAGGGAGACGTGACAGGGTTTTTATTGTCACTGCTTCTTGGGTGGTCGTGGTATGGCGGCCTTGATTACACCCACGGAGAAAGTATGGCAGAGTCCCAGCGTGACACATCTTAACGTGTTTTATGGTTTGAAGGGGGGAATAACCAAGGTTTTGCAAAACTGTAAAACCCTGTGCAAGATCTTGATAGTAAAATACATACACATATAACTGTTTTCAAGTGTGAAAGTTCTACCTCACGTGGGATGTTCACAAAATCGAATCATTCAAAATCTGTAGAAAGGGGCAGCAAGAAGCTTAATGATTTCTCCACTGCAACGATACCAGCACCTAGAAATGCAGCAACTTCAAAGCACTGTAACCTTGAATCAGTTATTTCTCCTAAAAATTTTAGGAATATGATTTTATCCATTTGCTGATACCAAATTGAGATTAAACTGAATTGTTGATAACTAGTGAATCTCAAAAGGAACAAAAGGAATAGGAAAGAGATGAAGGCGACTGAGGCATGCAACTGAGTAGAAAGTCCATGAAAGCTGAATGTTACGATGATATAATTTTGATGGAGAAACCAGGAAATACTAACTTTCAGAGCGGGCTGGTGTTAGAAACTGCGTGGTAGATGCTATGTGTATACGTTTCAGTTCTTAGAAGACAGAACTATACTTGCAAAGTTTTGGGTTCACATAGCTATAGAGACAAAGACATTATTTTTCTAAAATCTGCCTCTTTTAAATGTTATATAAAAGGCAGAGAAAAAAAACGATATGAACTCTAAGAGGATGCATTCAAAAACAGATTACAGGAGATTATTATCTCCTGAAGGAAAGCAGTGTATAAAGACTTCAGGAGCATATACTGGCCCTGGGCACCAAGACGCTGTTCGTACCTGCCTAATACAGATTTTTTTTGGCACTACAAAGTCCAATGTGATTTTTAAAACATTATTTTAAAAATTTTTTTTTCTGTAGGCAAAAATATCAAAGAAGAGAGGCAGAAAATGATCTCAGGAAAAAAAAAAAAAGAAAGAAAGAAAGAAAAGAAAAACCCAGGAAGAAAGCTGTCATGTTCTGTGTTTCAACTTCACAAAAGAATTCTATCTAGAGGTTGAGCCTTTCCAATCTATCTCGTCACTCAGGATATGAAACTCTAATTTAGTGGCGTGGCCAGTTGAGGCTCACACTTCAATATGCTGACGAGCTGAAGCAGGAGGTGCTTCACTCCCTTACTTCTGGTTTCCATCCTCGGTTGGCTCCTTACCTGCAAACTATGACAGTCACTTGCTGTGTAAGCTGTAACAATTCCAAGGCAGGGGAGGAGAATCAGTGGGCACCTGAGTTTCACTAGATGAAAAGTTACATCACCCTGCCTCACCTTGGCCCCCTCCGTCTTTAGGGAATTGCTGAATTTTATATAAAGCCTATTTATAAACCACTGCAAGTGATACCTGCATTCATCTTGCCCTGTGACATCACCTTCTCATCAATAATTTAAACCTAAGAAATGGATTAAAGGGACTCTGAAGGGACTTCTCACACATGGAAAAAGAGAAACCAACTAAACTCTCCAAAATATTCATTCACTCCTCTTACCTTGTTCTTTGATCTGACGAATCTGCTTCACAGTTTCTTTTAAGATTGCACATTTGTCAGGTTTGAAGTTAAAGTTGTCTATATCGTTAAAATTAGCAAAAATCAGCTCTGCAAGTTCTTCAATATATTTATTTTCCTGTTCACGATTACGTTTCTCAGTGCTCCTCTTGGGGCTATTACGAAAAAGATAAGCATGTTAACCAAGTTCTAAAATAAAGAGAGCAAACAAAAGTTACTTATAGAAACATGGAATACTTTGGTGGAAAAAAACCCTCGAATCTGCCCTAAATGTTGCATGTTCTTTTTTGAAATCAAACTTACCCCAGTTGGTAATTACATATTTACCTGTGTGATCATTTGTTCAATGTGTTTCATGTCTCCCACTGGACTTGTAAGCTTCACAAGGACAAGGACAGGATGATTTGCTCACCACTGTGCTTAACGCAACGCTTGGTAACAAAGAGGTATCAGATTCATTGTTCAATAAGTAAAGAAGAGTTTTAGAAACATGAGGGAGCTCACGCTTATAAAAATTTATTTAAGATTAATAAAAGAAGGGAAGTTAATCTAGTTAAGATAGGAATAAATAAACTTCAATGATTTTTGATAAAGCACAGCAAAATGATGAAAATAAATTTTTATGATTTCATAGACTTCTTTAGGATGTTCATAATCAAACCCAATGGCCTTTTAAGATAACGTTAAAAACCACAGTACAGCTAGAAACAAAAGCGAAACTGGCCCAGGGTCTTTGTTAACTGTCCAAGCTGAATGACATGCAAAACGTAAACAAATGGTCCAAGTTCGACTTGAGTTTGAGAACGTTAATGGAAGGGAGGGAAAAAATAAAAATTGGCAAGATCTCCTCATCTGAATTTGAGGAAAGAGCAAACTCAAAAGTTCCCTTTGGTAATTACAGCATACAATTTTTTTCTCAAGTACGGTAGAGTCCACTGGATGACATTCAAACAATACAATAAATAAGAAAAGCAAGTTGTTTAATGCAGCAGCTCTCTGTATTCTTAATATATAATTATTTGTATGTAATGCCAATTTATAAAATCTTGTAATGTGTAGTAGACATTCATATGTTTGCCTCTAAATATTAGCTTTATTCTCATGTACTAATAAACCTAAGATAGAACACAATCTCTCCACTTTATAGTGGTTGCACGAGTTGTCCAAGATCACCTAGTGAGTGACTGGTAGACAGCGACCAGAATTGGTTTTGCTAAGTCTCATCTTCACTCCTGGCTTCCACCCTATTAATTCCAGGGAAAGGGAGACAGTGGCTGCCATGCGCAGAAGAGCTAAGTTCCCATTCTGAACCTCTCTACCCCCTTCACCTCCCTCCATCACCCCTGCCCCCCAAAGATGCCAACGAAATGACACATGGGTGGGAAGGAGGGGCTGTGCTCCAAGGCCCGGGGGAGGCAGGCACTGTGCTCATCCCAAGAACCAGCAGAGCACTGGTGAGAGAACAGCCTCCATGTACCAGCTGGCCTCCTCCGCCAGGACTGCCGGGCCCTGAAGGCAGTTTGACAGACAGAAGGCTGAGGCTGGCCCGGAAGGCCCAGGGAACCTACAGGCCACACACAGGAGATGGGGGCTGCGGTGTGGACGGTGGCCTTTTTTTTTTTTTTTTTTTTTTTTTTGCGGGCCGGGCACTGTTGTGGTCTCTCCCGTTGCGGAGCACAGGCTCCGGGCGCGCAGGCTCAGCAGGCATGGCTCACAGGTCCAGCCGCTCCGCGGCATGTGGGATCTTCCCAGACCGGGGTACGAACCCGTGTCCCCTGCATTGGCAGGCGAACTCTCAACCACTGTGCCACCAGGGAAGCCCCATGGACGGTGGCCATTTAAGCTGCTTGTTTTGCTTGGCGACCAGACGGGGAAAACGGAAAGGCTTTCTGCTCTTCCTCCTTCTTTTCCTAGTCCTCTTCCCTACCACTCCTCATGGGATCTTTCTACTGGCCACGGGACAGAAGTGGCTGTCTAACTTTTTTTTTTTTTTTTTTGCAGTACACGGGCCTCTCACTGCTGTGGCCTCTCCCGTTGCGGAGCACAGGCTCCAGACGCGCAGGCTCAACGGCCATGGCTCACGGGCCCAGCCGCTCCGCGGCATGTGGGATCTTCCCGGACCGGGGCACGAACCCGTGTCCCCTGCATCGGCAGGCGGACTCTCAACCACTGAGCCACCAGGGAAGCCCTGCATTTCTCTTAATTGATGACCTCACTCTTCTCTCACCCAATCTGTCCACGGCCTCCCCAGCCAAGGAATATCTCTAAAATAACTTCTTTATGTTAATATCCTTCAATCTCTAGCCATTATTCACAGGATAAAGTACAAACTCACAAATACACCATAGAAAGCCCTTTATGATCCAGCTCCTCCCAACCTGTCCAACCTCATCTTTTTCTGCTTTCTAATATGTGAATTTCCTCCTTCTCTCAAAGCTCTCCCCCTCTGTACTCTCCCAGCACCCTGTCCATACCTCTAATAATATGGCCTCCCGTTGGATGAGAAATGGCTTTCACGGGGCCCCCTCTGCAGCAGGCATCTACTCTTTTTGCCTGTGCAGAGTCTGTTCTCTTCTTTTGGTAGCTGAACTTTGGGAGCTACTTGGGCTCCACCGGAAGGCCTGTCAATCCAGGTGCTCTGCCCTCCCTTCCCAAGGGGTGGGCTCCTGAGCTACGCCAGGCCAATCAGAAGCTCTTCCCAGAATTCCACTGGGCAGAATGACCCCAAATGGACAAGAGGTGGAGCTGATTCCCTTTGGCAGCAGTGCCTTGGTGACACAGTCCATTAACTCTGCTCTCTAGATCCTAGGAGTTATCCTCATTCCAAGTTCCCCTAAAACTTAGTTCATATTTTGATCTTTTAATTTTTTTTTTTTTTTTTTTTGCCGTACACAGGCCTCTCACTGCCACGGCCTCTCCCGTTGCGGAGCACAGGCTCCGGACGCGCAGGCCCAGCGGCCATGGCTCACCGGCCCAGCCGGTGTCAAAGTATATTGTAGGAAAATTCCTAGGAATGGAACTGATAGTTCAAAAGAAGATATGCATTTATAATTTTAACAGATACTGCTAAATTACCCTGCATGGAGGTTATAACAACTCATACTTTCACCCATAATATATGATATGCAACTTGTTTTAAAATTATTTGTTTTATTCACTGAAGACCCACAGTCTTTATCACCAATTCAAAAGCAAGGGGATTCAACATTTCATTTCTTGCTCTTAAATATAAAAAGAAAGAAAGGGCTTCCCTGGTGGCGCAGTGGTTGGGAGTCCGCCTGCCGATGCAGGGGACGCGGGTTCGTGCCCCAGTCCAGGAGGATCCCACATGCCGCGGAGCGGCTGAGCCCGTGAGCCATGGCCGCTGAGCCTGCGCGTCTGGAGCCTGTGCTCCGCAACAGGAGAGGCCCGTGTACCGCAAAAAAAAAATAAAATAAAGAAAGAATAAAAGCCAGTATAAATATAACAGCAAACTTTTTTACTATGGGTTGTCTTGTCATTATGACATTTTAAAAGCAAACAGCAGTAAAAATGTGAAAAGTTCAAGATTATATAGAATAAACTGGTTTTAAGAGTCAAAGTACACAGGGGACCCAGAAGTATGTAGCTTTCCTCTTCTTGTAAAGAATAATAAAATCTGTAACCGATTAGCATATCTAAAATGTAAACAATACATAACTAAATAATACATAACTGTCCAAAGGCTTGACAGTTTGGGAGAAAAACCAAAGAGCATCTGAATCAGGTGTGAAATCAGTGTGATAAAATATCAAAGGCTCATGCATGTGGCTTTCATGGGCAATACTGGTTGTGTTCTCAGTGAGAATCTAACCTGGGTCCAAGTTGGTCAGGACATTCCTTACGCTTTCTTGTCTCTGCCCTGGATGGGTCAGAGGTATTTTCTCCCATCCCACTCATCTTGAACACATATCAGCAACTGAAACAGAAAACAAGTGAAGACAGCTGATGATCAATTTACCAACAATAAAAAAAGCTATGGCTTTAATCAGAAATTTGACAGCAGTAATTAACACATTGTTTTGACTTATGTGCCTGTATAATTCCCAATGAAAAGGCATGTATAATTTTTTTTTGTAACTGTGCTTAAGTTAAGCAAATGTAAAGGTAAACAATTAAAAAACAAACAAGCCTACCTCAATGGGCCCACTCTTTGAACAGGAGTTGTATTTCAGCAGCACCCTGAACTATACGCAATCTGCTAGTCTTGCGTCTCTGCTGCCAGCCTCCAGTTTCAGGAGCACTCTTGCACTGCGTGGGAACTACAGGTGCCATAAGGGGCTCCTCCCAGACTCTGTTTGGGGTTGGCCAATGTCAAGTCTGTGCTGCAATCGCCCACCCATGAAGAACAGCCCCGGGAAGAGGCAGTGCCTCGCCACAAAGCTGAATGTTTCCAAATCCGACCAGGGCGCTCTGACACCCCTGTCCTGGCGAGCAATGTCCCTCAAACAGAGGATCTTCCTGCCTCCCTGGCATCTCCCTGGGGTCTCCTCCTGCATCAGCTGCTCACTGCTCCCTCCTCAGGGCCCTCTCTCCTGGCAGCTCCCTCCCTGAGCAGTGGCTTTCTCTCACATCCTGCCACCCCTGACCCTCCCTCCCTCCCTCAGCTGATTCTAGCTGCAATCTCCCAAGGTCTTAAGATGTACTCAAAAGATCAGAAACATTACTGACCCTAATGGAAGAGGCCAATTACTGGCCCCTGCTCTCTGAGTTCCTTTCCCTAAGAAAATAAAAGAACATATAATAAGAGAATCAGTGTGTTCACATTGGTCATGATGAGCGCCATCAAAATAACATTTAAATATGCAAATAACAAGAGTGACAGAGGTTTAAGTCCCAAAAGAACTGAGCAAAGGGACTAGAAAAGATTTTGAGGAAGTGGAAGACGGTGTTACTTAAGGTGCTTACTAACTGCTCAGCAAAAGAAAAGCAACAGCCCCAAAGGTTTAACTCAGCATTTACAAGTCTCTCCTAGAGTTCTAATTCTATGCCATTTCCCCGTCTTCTGTCCCCCAGGCTTCAAAAACTACCTTCGCCCTCCTTCTTTTCCTGCAGTGGCTTTTCATCCTTTCCAGACTGGAAAAATCAGAGGGACGTGCCTTATCAGTAGAAGGTCAAGAACTTATAGAAGATGCCATAGAGTAACAGGTTCATCGAGAGCAAGGACAAAGAGGAAGGTGGGCTAAGAGAGCACCGCCCAGTTCCAATGGTGGCGGCACAGCCACATAGCCATCCAACTGCCCGGCCGCTCCCCAGGATGGGATCTGGGCGCTCAGGTTCACTACACTCATTTTTTCTGGCCTCAACTCTGATCCAGGCAGGGAAGAGGAGTTAAACTCTTTTTTGAGGAATCCCGTGTAAGGAGGATGAAGAGACACTGCATCAGTTGAGGGAGGTGGCGCCAATTACATTCTATTCAAGAGGTCACATCAGGAGGGGACAACTCTGAAAGGTAGTGCCAGAGCTTCCTGCTGCTGGGAGCAATGTAACTTGTCCCAAGGTCCTGTGCTGTACTCACAAGTTTGGGCTGATAGGTATAAACTGTATCTAGTTACTGTGCATTTAGCATTTACTCTGCACCAAGCAATTTACAGATATAATTTAATCAGCAAAGACAGACTATGAGAAGCAAGAGAGCAAAGAAGCCAGGACACATATCCAAGCTCCACCAGTTAGTTCGCTGTGGGACCTTAAGAAGAAGTTACCTCTCGTGCCTCGATTACCTCTTCTGTAAAATGGGGATAATCATTACCATCTATAGCACCAGGCTGTTGAGTGGATCAGCAAAGGGCAGAAGTGGGATTGACACACAGGCTTACACACTCTTAACCACTGAGTTATGGCAAGGGGTCGCCTCATCAAAACAGCCATTCTTCCTCTAATCATGGAATCACGGACCAGATGGGAGAAGCAAGATCCGGACTGCCTGGCCCCCATGCTCGACTCCTTCCCCCTCACCTAAATATCATTTGTTCATTCAAAGACTGCCTGCCCGCCACTGTGCGTCAGGCTCAGCGTGTGAGGACCGTGAGAAGGGATGTCTCTCTCTGGAAGAAAACAAGGTGAGAGAGAGAAATTTATGTAGGAAAAACTCCAACAAGGAAAAACAGGTGAGATCCAAGAAGGAACACGAGTGAGCTCTCAACAAACAACCTAGGGGATTTTCACCCTGGAAGCAGCTTTCTATAAATCAAAAAAATTTAAGTAAATTTTTATCATCAAAATATAGCCCCTGAAATTTAACAAAATGCCCTATATAGTAGGTATATGTGATAAGTCTGTAGATAAAAATGGCCACGCCCCCCCCACCAAAAGTATTAAAAAGTATAGTATTGAATACTATCAGAAAGCTCAGAAAGCTTCTCAACAGACAAGTAAAATAAGTGACTGTTTTCCTTTAAGTCGTATATACTCAGTTTGGGGTTTAACATTAGCATCAGCATCACCTACTTTTATTTTTCCCAAAACACATATCTAATAATTGTAACTCTGCATGAAGGGACAGCGCTGATGCATTTCAACAAGGGACTGGATGGAAGTGAGGCGTGAAGGCAGGAGCGCCCGGGTTCTGGTCCAAGCACACTAAAACCATTTGAGCAGACTGTTTATGTTTTACTTGTATCTACCCAAGTCTGGTTCACAAACCACTCCATTTGTAGCTTTAAAACTCATTATTGGGCTTCCCTGGTGGCGCAGTGGTTAAGAATCCCCCTGCCAATGCAGGGAACTCGGGTTTGAGCCCTGGTCCAGGAAGATCCCACAGGCAGAGCAACTAAGCCCGTGTGCCACAACTACTGAGCCTGCGCTGTAGAGCCCGCGTGCCACAACTACTGAAGCCCGTGCGCCTAGAGCCTGTGCTCCGCAACAAGAGAGGCCACCGCAATGAGAAGCCCGCGCGCAACAACGAAGACCCAACACGGCCAAAAATAAATATTTTTTAAAAATCATTATTTTCTGCTTGAACTAAGTTATTTAAACGCCAACTTTCCCCTTTTATTTTTATGTGATGGTACCTTAAACACACTTCCTCAAAACCTAAAAATTTCAGCTTTTCAAACATTCTTGCTTGTTCTTCTGTGTCTGCCCCATATGTCCTCTATTCTGAGCAACTTTCCTAGGCTATGGATGCCCAGGACACATTGCCAACCAAACTTTAAACCACCAAAGGGAAGAAAAAGGACTGGGGGTGGGGGTGGTCTGCAGTCACTGGCCAAGTTGGGGACAGGCGGATGCCCTCTGCCAGCCGCAGCCATCAGGCTGGGGATGCCCTGTCTGAATCACTGCTCATCTCCCAGGGAAAAAAAGGACAGACTCTCAGACGGAGAAAAAAAGGAAAAAGTGAATTTAGTGCTGGAGCAGGGAGAGGAGGAAGCTGGGGAAGGTGGTGACAGGCAGTGGACGGCTCCTGGCGCCTCCCTCCTGCCTGCCACGGGGCCAGAAGTAGATGTGATGTTACAGCAGACGCGTGGATTTAAGCCCTGCTCCTCAGTGGATGAACCAAACAAATGACAGGAACCTCATCAGTGAGGTTCTCAAAGAGAAGAACTGAGGGGCTCTAACCTAGACTGCTCTAACTGATGTTCTTAACGCCCTGTGGAGGCTTGGCTGGCAGCAAGTGTTAGTATTTCACGCCCGAGCGTGTGTGTGCGCGTGTGCGTGTGTGTGTGTGCGCGCGTGCTAGGGGAGTCAATTTTTTTCCCACCCAAGTAACACATAAAAACCAGTGACAGATAGATAGATCTATGGCTTCCAGGGTGCATGTACACATAGAAAAATCATCGAAAATAAACTAAACTGGGGGGAGGGATAGACTAGGAGATTGGGATGGACATATACACACTACTATATATAAAACAGATAACTAATAAGGACCTGCTGTATAGAACAAGGAACTCTACTCAATCCTCTGTAATGACCTATATGGGAAAAGAATCTAAAAAAGAGTGAATATAGGTACATGTATAACTGATTCACTCTGCTGTATACCTGAAACTAACACAACATTGTAAATCAACTATACTCCAATAAAAATTAATTTAAAAAATAAACTGTATAGATAGATGAGTTTTAATGGATTTTTGTAGATCAAAGTTACATATTAATTTCCAGTGAAAAGGAAGGAGGTGGAGAATACAGAAGGGCAGCATTGAAGGTTTAGACATTTTATTTTGTGAGCAGGTCTAAACTAATAGTTTCTTAAAAGGTCTGCATGTTTTCAACATTCACATGCAATTAACGTTCTGGAGCATTTCACTCTGAATTCTGAAGAGTTCAATGTAAATCACAAAAACTGAAAATGACACAAGTAAACTCCTGGGTCATAACTGATGGGAAATGACAGTCATAGAGAACAAGCCAGTTTCTACCAGATGCTGGGTGGAGCGGGGAGTGTGTGTGAAAGGACAAGACTGGAAAAGAAGTTCCAATTTGTCCATTCTTGTTATCTAGAACCAAACAATAGCTCTGCTTTCACTGTGACAGCACATCCTCCCTCACATCCTCTGATACCAACTTGTACGAACTAGACAGGGGAAAGATTTACAGCCACAAGAACTGATGTTTGATTTTCTTAAATTAGCAATATTCTGGGCGGGTACGTGTGTGAATAATGCCAGTTAAATCCTTAGCATAATGACAGAAAGCAAAACAAAATGTTAACCCTCAATACAGCTAAAAAATGCACTCTTCTTGCATGAAATTCACCAATGTAGCCTATAAGGTAACAAAGCTGTTGCTCACAATACAGCCTCATGCCATTAAAATTAGTTAATCATCCAGAATTTATGTAAATGATAATGTACATTTTAATCTTTTATCAGTATTGGCCATCTTCCAAACAAGGCCTGTAAGGCTGTCAGATTTTTTATATGCTGAACAAATTCAGTTAAAGAAGAAATAAGGATAATGCTGTTGCTGAACTCCAAACATAATAAGTGATCAAACATCAGATCTCTATTGCCAGTTTCAAGAAATATTTTTAAAAAGTTAGGCCTGCTCTGAAATTCCTCACCTCACTTTGAGATGAAATTTATAATGAAATGACATACAAAGCTGTTGGAACAACTTTTCTTATCAACACCTACGTGAGGAGGAACTGCCTGATAAATCATCCAGCTCTTGATATGAGACCAGAAATGCTTCTATACTTTCTAAGGCCTTCCAGGCTCTTCCAGAACTCTCGTTACAAGAGACAGATGACACTGTTGTGTACTCTGTGGTCTGATTCTTCACAAACTTTGCAAGACTAAGAAATACTCAAGTGATATTAAAAGTGTACATACGTCTTCACTTAAGCACTTTTCCATTTCTATTCTATTAAATTGATTATGAAAGGATAATCTTTTAGGGTCCTCCATCGCTCAGAAGTCCACCTCAAAAGTTAGATGCATGCATTATTTCTTTATCACAAGTAAAAACATCTGTTCATTCTAAACTGTAAACAATTTCTCCCTCAGAATATACTGTGTTCCAGGAGGGTTCCTTTATGTTACAGAAGCAAAATTTCTGGGTCAGACTCTAATAAGCCTAAAAAAACACAGTATCTACTTTTAAAATATACACAACGTGCTTTTAGGATGTAGATGCCCGAGAAAGGTAGAAAATAGGGAGTGGGCCAATCCTTGGACGTCAGTTAGATGATACAGCAGTGAAGACAAGGGAGGGGAAAAACCACTTTCTAAACAGTGTCAACTAAACAAAACTACCCAAAGCAAACAATATTTTGGCAAGACCCCAACTCTTGGCAAGAGTTAAAAAAATCTTCCATGCAGTAAGTATACAGATTGTATGCAAAGACGTATCGTGGATTCATCCAAACAAGCAAACAAAGAGCATCACACATACAAACACAACGTAAGCAGAACTTCGAAGATTTACTGAATGCAGGGATGAGAGCACACAGAAAAAAAACCTCTTTCTTCCCACTGGCAAGACAAGTAATGCATTAATACAGTGATAGAAGAGGCTATTCAATATTTCAAAAGTAAATTTTTGTTAGTAAAACGATATATTATTTTCCCCGAAGTGTTACTTTTTACTGGATCATAGAAACACTTTTAACTTCATCTTTACATGATATTATTTTGTTCCTTGCTTTTCATACGATAAAATTTTAGTTTACCCCACACATTACAGTGTGTATTTTCATAAAACTGCACATTAATTCATACAGTGACAAAAGTTAAGTTGCAAAGTTTTAGGAGATTCCCTTCATACAAATGCAGAATAAAGGGCATCTTATCGGAAACAAATTCTCAGTTAAACTTCACTACTTTTGAGCAACTTACTGTACACGTGGTTTTTTAAATTAACTTCAATAAGTCAAACACATACTATTATTAGGAGATGATTTTTCCAAAATAAAACACTAACAGTTTCCAGTTGGATACAGGATTTCAGAAAATACCACAGACTACAACTGCATCTCTTCTTCTCCAAGTAAAATGGCTTCAACACCTACCTTCTCTTATGCTGTTTCTCACTCCACGGGAACATAATAACTGCGTAGAGACAAATGTTTAAGCTAAAAATTCCTTCCTTTTCAATATGCCCCACTCTCAGATTTACTTTTGTGTAATAGCCTTAAAGTGGTATATTAGACAGTAACTAGAAGACATATTCCATTTTCTGACTGAAAGCCAATAATCCTCATGAATTTTTTAGCTAAAAGACACTTCAAGATGCCATTGGGAAGACTGTAATAAACACATTAGGCTGCAAATGGGCGGCAGCCACTCTTTAACACATGCTGCAATAATCAAATAAATGGCTAAATTCATTTTCGCTGGTTACACAAATATTTTGCTGTAACATTTCCATAATCTCCATCTCTCGTAAAGAAGGAAAAATCCTCTCTGAAAGTCTTATCTTAGCAAAATTCGGTGCAGGATATGTCAGTAGCAGAGAGCTGTTCTAAACTATCATTACCAACGGGGGGGGGGGCGGGGAGGAAACGTCTAGTCTGACATCAGTGGCATAAGATGGTTTCCACTTTCTGAATTCTCACAGGCTAAGTTCCTTAATATAGCCAGTCACTGGGCTGCTTCTACACCCAACGACGTCAGCCGGTGCTAATCCAGCCAGGAATAGCAAGACTAGGTTTTAACAAGGCCTCAGATGAGGAAACACCAGGGGAAGAACTGCATTCCTTGCATAATGTAAGCACTTCTCGCCCCTTCAAGCAGGGTGTACTTAGTCCCTATTAAATATCTGGAAAACCATTTTTCACCAAAGGCTTGGCATTCTGGAAAGAAGTCATCCAACTAAGAACCACAATGTAGTGCTTGTTTTAGAGTTTCATAAACTTCTCCAGATTAAAACTCAATTCTCTTTCTTAATTCTGAAACCTATTTTAAACTTCTTTGAGATTTCAAAAAAACCTTCCTAATTTATGAGAAAAACTTACAGAAATGTCCAGGGCAAGACAGTCTAGACCTACGTAAAAAGTATTTTTGATTATTCCAGTTGTAAAAAGTTTTTAAGTAAATAAATGAGAATCTTCTCCCACAGTATAATATGTTGTTTGCTGCTTTTTGCTAACATTTATTACTTATTAAGCGTCAAGCACTTTTCTTGTTTAAAAACCTACATTTTAATGTTTTTTATATACGTGCGTGTACACATACACACCATCTCTCTCTCACACACACACACACACACACACACATGCACGCACACCCTCACCCTTTACAGATTATCTAACCTCTCTGACCTGTTTCCATAAGTAATTTGCTCAAATTGCTCAGATAATAACTGACAGGTCAGGAGTCACGCTCGAGTGTAATCGTAACAGCTATTTACTGAGTGCTTACCATCTTGGCAGGTATTCTCTAGGTACTTTACACATAGGTAGACCTTTAGTTCCCATAACAATCTATGATTATCACCAATTTACAGATGGGGAAGCTGAGGTACAGAAGAGCTACAGTAACCTGACTGAGGCCACATCGTTAGGAAGTTTTAGAGCTCATAAGTGAATCCAAACACCTCCTCAATTCTTAACCACTGCAATGTGAGCACTGAGGCTCCTATTCTTTAATTACTTTCACTGAAGTGAGAAACGTAAACTTATGTAAATTATAGAAAGCAGCATATTTTAACTTAATTTGATAAACACTGAATATGTAATTTAACAGTACTTTTTGCCAAAATATAGTAGTTTCATTGTAAAATTCAAAATACTATAAAAAATGTCTAGCATCATTCATCTATCCATTCAATAAATACTTAATGCACCAGGCACTGTTGTAGACATGGATAGAGCCAGGAACAAAACAGACAAAGCCCCTGTCCTGCTGAAGCTCGTGTTCTATTGCAGAAAGGAAATCCTGCCTCAGCTCATAAGCGATTATTCCCTGAAGAAAAATGAAACATTACCGTTATTACTGAATTTATTATGAAGTTACTGAAGTAATAAAACCAGCTAGGAATTTTCTCTGGCACACCAAGAATGCTGAGTTTCATTCAAAATAGTAAAAGCCTTCTTTTTCCTACAGAATCAGAAGTAGTAACTGGTTAATTTTAAAAGGCAGTCATCAAGAGCAATTACAGAAAATGATACCTACTAGTTAAATCATTTCGTTTTAACTTTAAACATCATATATTTGAGTATCAGTCTCCATTGGGGTTTCATATTGTCTTTCTCACATAAATCAAACCTATCATTAAGGCACTGTCTACTATTTCCAAGTTTTGTTTATTTAAAATAGAGCTAGGGGCTTCCCTGGTGGCGCAGTGGTTAAGAATCCGCCTGCCAATGCAGGGGACACAGGTTCGAGCCCTGGTCCGGGAAGATCCCACATGCTGCGAACCAACTAAGCCCGCGAGCCACAACTACTGAAGCCCGTGTGCCTAGAGCCCATGCTCCACAACGAAGAGAAGCCACCGCAACGCAGGGTAGCCCCCATCTGCTGCAACTAGAGAAAGCCTGCGCGCAGCAACGAAGACCCAACACAGCCAAAAATAAAAAATAAATAAATAAATAAAAATAATAAAATAAAATAGAGCTAGAACTCACAGACACTTAGAGTTCTTATAAGTGCTTATGAGGTATAGATTTTCATTATTTTTTCCCAGTCTTTTATAGATGTGTTGCGTATACCTATTTGGAAGCAATTTTGGTCCATCTGACTGAGTTTTTCAAACCATTCATCTTAGTTTTTATAGAAACGTATGTACCTTTTCACACTCACAATCAGTTACATAATATTTAATAAAATTATGTGATTACAATAACAAGCACAACTAGCATAAACCAGTTTGGACAAGAAGCCGGCTCTTGGTAGGCATGCAACGTCCCTGCTGTGCAGAAGTGTGGGGTGTTCTGCATTGCCCACCAGCCTGGGGCACTTGGAGCCTAGCATTCTTGTGATTTACAGAGGGAAATGCAGATCATGTGGTCAGTTCCAGCCTTTCGGCCCCAATGAAAGTTGATTATGAAAATGAGAATTTATGCAAAGCTAACCTGAAAGCATAGATCATGAAATCCTTCAATAAGTTTAACTGAATATGTATTACATGCCATGCATGGTTCTAGGAATTGGGAGATACGGCAATGAACGAAACAGACCGAGTCTTTTGTCCATAAGAGAAACAGTGAAACAAATAAAATTTACCACATCAGGTAGTGATCAGAGCTATATAAAAAAATATATATGTAGGGCTAGGATAGTACAACGTGTCAGTAGATGGGGGTGAGGAGTGCCATTTTACCTGGGTGGTCAGGAAAGTTCTCTCTTGATAGAGTGACACCTTTCTAACAGAACTCTAAGATCCATAATAAAATTTCTTTATTATGCAACCATTAAAACAAAATTCAGGAGAAGTCATACAATGCAATGGCTAAGAGCACATCCTCTGATGTCAACTCAGGTTTGGAATGCCCGGAATACCACATATTAGTTGTGCTAATTATGCTAATTAACCCTATTGGACCTAAGTTTCCTCATTTCTAAAACTGTAGAAATACTAATACATACTTTTATAAGTTTGTTGAGAGCATGGAATGTAAAGCACACAGAACAATGATTGGCATCTAGTAAGGGCTTATTTAATAAATGTAAGATATTATAGGTTGAATTTAATACCATGTAAATGCTTACGAAACAATCTAAGCTGATGGTGAATTACAGTTAAAGAGAAAAATTAATTTATAGAAAAAATTAGAATTCACCAATGTATTAGCAGTTAAATTGTTTCAACAAGCACTGTGGGTATAATTTAATGTTTGCATTTTCCAAGTTTCCTTTCATTAACACATCAGATTTTAATGAGTTTACCAAAAGGCAGAAAGGAGGAGAGGCAGGCAGGGAGGGAGGGAAGGAGACCCAGCCGTGCCACTGGAAGAAAACAAAAACAACAAGCAAACCAGAGATTCTTTTAAATAACCAGGCTCTCCAGGATGCAAATTAAAACATACAAATTGTTAACATGCTTATTTTCAGGAAGCATATTGCATAAAATGAGGTAAAGCTACTCTATGGTAAGTGGCACAAAAAATGCCTAAAGTGAATGAAATAAGAAATTGGACCCCCTTTTACAGGTAAGTATTTGCAATGAAATTTAAAGTATAAATTATTTCCTTTTACCAATCAAAGGATATTCTGTAACAGTATTCTATAACTACTGAAACTATTACAACCAAATTATATTTTCTCCAAATCTACCCCAAGTTCTTCTAAATAAGAAAGATGGAGGCTCTTGGTCATTCTGGACTCATTACTGTATCCTAGTCTTAACTTTTGTAACTTTCTCATGTTTTCTCTCCCACAGATGCGATTCTTCTAAAGCAAGAACAATGTCCAAATCACAAGAACGTTCCAGCAAAGGTTACTCAAATCGCGCTTCCTCAGGAAAATCTTCTCTTTCAAGTTCAGCTGAAAAGCCATCTTCTCTATGCAGGCCTCATGGATTCCACTAGGAAGAACCAGAGGTTCCCTTCTACTTGTTCCCTGGCCCATAGGACATGCGATTAAGATAACGCTTCTTTCTTCTGCATCCTCAGTTGCCTCCTTCCCAGTGAGGGTCCAGGGCATTCTCCTGATGGGCCAGGCAGGCCCACACTGCTGTCCCCCACGCCAGGTTCTGGGCGCCAGAGATGCCACGGAAGACACTCTCTTTCCTTTTCTCATTCACACTCATTTCACTCCAAGCTTTCCTAGCGTTTTCCAAGCATTCTTTGTCTCCAGTCAAACAGAACACACAAAGCAGGGGCAAAACTTTAAAGCATGTCCCAGGGACAATGTTTAGGACCCAAATGAAATGTCTGTGGTTAGAGAAGAAAAAAGGATCACAGTTATACAGCTCCTTGGGGCAGTTTAAATTATGTCTCGCATATAAGAAGTCTTTTCCTGGAATACTTTTTTATGCTCTTTCCCTATTCTCTTCCACAGAAGTGGAAAGTGAGCAAGGAGGAAAACCCTGGTTTGGTGGGAGGACCTCCGATTCATTTTTTCACCATACAAATTCTGGCAAACTTTCTTTTCGTCAGATCGTTACAATAACTCCAAACAGTATTTGCTATGAGGCAATGGTTGCCATCAAAAATAGAAAAAAGGCAGCTCTGGATCAACAGGTCCCCCTTCCCCCAATCCAATTTGTTCTTATAAAAATAAGCCAAATTAGGCATTTTTATTTGCAAATAACACCTACAGAATGATTTACTGAGAATTACTAGAATTTAGAAAGTTATTTACAAGAATTCATTATTTGAAAAGAATTTAAAAATTACCTTGGCACCTGAACTTATAAGCCGAAACACTTACTTTAACCATTTTCTTCACTCTTGAACACTGGATTTTAGTAATTATCGAAACTAACCATACTTGAGTTTAGGAGAGATTTGTACTTCAGCTTAAGTTTCAAACTTGGAACACAAACAGCTCTCAGTAGAAGTGCAATCATATTGTTAGTATTGCGATTGTACAACGGAGCCCAATTCTCTGACCTCAGGATCGGGGCGTGGAGAATTAGGGAGCCCTCTCGATTTGCCAGATTTTGTAAGAGCAGAGCTGTCCTGGAGAGCTGTCAATGGAGGGCTTTCTCCTTCCCGCTCCAGATGCAAAGTTACTGCATTTTGGGGAACTAAAGTTATAACTGGACTCAAGAATTGAGCTTCTTCTAATCACCCTTTGGGTAGTTAATACAAATTTAAACCCAAATGAGCTTAAAGGGCGTTAAAAATAATAATTTAATGGACTAGATCAGGGTGGTCTCAAACAGGCATTGAAAAGATTAAAACAACTTCCTCCTATTGGAGAATGTGTCCTTCTGTACCTTTTTTTTTCAATTAGTCCTAAAAATGTGTTTGCACTGAGAGAGTGAAGAATCATTGTTTCTGTAAAACCTACAGCTATGGATAAAAATCTATAAGGCTGCTGCACCTTATTTAACCATAACTGGCAAGTTAATAAGCATGAAATGAAAACTTGAAAGAAATTAAGGTAATTGCTTGACACCTCAGATACAGGTAACTATTATATTCCTTTTGCTTGGTATCGGGGGAAAAAAAGAGAACTCATTAAGCTGAAACTCAAACCCTGGCTCCAGTTAGAATAAATGATGTAGAAAAAACTAAGCTCTCAGAGAAATCACAACACATTATATATGTATGTTCATAACACAGGCACATGACTTCTTTAGTTTGGTGTTTTAAGGCAACGTTGTGAAATCCAGAGTAATGACTATTACTTAGGGCAAAAACATATTTGGGCCCCGGACAATTAAATTTTATATAAGGTTAAGTTTCTAATTAATAAAGATCTCTTCTTGGTATTAAAAATATAACATAAATTATAGGACGTTAATTTAAAAATCTATTTGCATTTCTTTCCTTCTGATGTTCAACTGCGCTGATAATTGAGTTAGCTGCCGAGAGCAAATTACTGGGCTCTCTGGACACTGTAATACAATCACGGAGTAAGAAACAGAACTTAATCTCAAGAAATCAAAGATTTAGGAAGAAGAAACAAGTATGTAGTAAACTAACGCGGGATCCGGCACACACGAAAAACACAAAGTGCTCGCGAAGAGAAATCACTTCTTGTCGTGGGGAGCCTCGGCGAAGGTCTGACGAATGGGCCGAGTTGGGTTTTGAAGAAGGGGTACTACATTTCACAGGGAAGCTGGGGTGGTGGTGAGGGTGTCCCAGGACCCTAGGGTGCCAAAGCGGTGCGCTTAATAGAGAGCACGGTCAGGCCAGAGATGCTGGGTGACCACACGGCCATGTGACTCGACAGCTGGGGGGCTCTGGGTCTTTCCATCCTCACCCAATCTCTTCTCCCCCCAGGATGCTGTCAGGCCCTGGTTATGGTGCTGGCCGCACCCTACCTCCCCCAGTGCCACCCGGGAGCTGTGGGAAACGCACCCTTCGGCTCCACCCAGCCGGCCTGAAGGACGCACCCTGGCGGCGGGCGGGGTCTAACAAGCCCGGACGCTGAGGCCTGCTGAGCTTCGCCAACCACTGCCATCAGCTGCGGGGAGAAAGTTTCTTGTCCCACAGGTGACCTGAAGTCTGACTAACTCACGGTATTAATAATCTGCTCTGACCAAAAAGGAGAGGGAGAGGTAAGGCAGAGTACAGTTTATTCACCGAATTCACGCATTCACCACGTATTTAGTAAGCATCTACTCTGGAGCGTCAGAATATAGAAAACGCTAAATGCTAGCATAAGTAGCAGTCCCTGTTGACTTACTGAACCACAGGCACAGTGGAAAGGTCTCAGCCAGAGGTGGTCAGACCACAGTTAGGGCAGCGGTACCCATCACAGGTTTGGAAGCATAGGGAGGAGGGGCTGAAGGCTTGCTAACAGGATACTGCAAACGGCCACATATGGTACAAGTGCATTTATAGGAAACATCCAGAATAAGCAAATCCACAGAAACAGAAAGCAGATTAGTGGTTGCCAGGGGCTAAGGGGAAAGGCAGAGGGGGAGTGACTGCTAACGAGCACAGGGTTTCTTTTCGGGTTGACGAAAATGTTCTGAAACTAGATAGTGGTGATGGCTGCACAACTGGTGGATAAACTAAAAGCCACTGAACCGGACACTTTCAAAGGGTGAATTTTACGTTACATGAAGTGTATCTCAATAAAGCAGTTTTTATTAAAAACAAAAAACCAGAAAACGACAACAACAAGCCCCACAAGCTATTAGGCCTGATACTGATAACCTGCAGAGTTGTGGAACAGGTAAATGGATGGTTTACAAATATTTAGGAAACAAACTGGCGACTATTACGATCAAGAATGACTTCTCTAATGATTCACCCCACATGAATTGTCCTCCTTCTTTCTGCTAAAGAGATAAGAACTTTGTTTTTAAAGTTTTATTATTATTTTTTCTTAATAAAAGTAATGCATGCTCGTAGTAGAAAATTTAGAACATAAAATGCTAAAGAATATATTGCATGTATTCCTACCACACAGAGAATAACCATTAAATTAAAAAAAATTTCTGCTCAGCATTGGGAGTTTTGGACTGACATGTACACACTGCTCTATTTAAAAAGGATAACCAACAAGGAACTACTGTATAGCACAGGGAACTCTGCTCAATATTCTGTAATAACCTATATAGGAAAAGAATTTGAAAAAGAATAGATACATGTATATGTATAACTGAATCACTTTGCTGTACACCTGAAACACAACACTGTTGATCAACTATACTCCAATATAAAATAAAAATTTTTAAAAAAGTACTGTGTGTGTCTGTGTGTGTGTGCCACAAACTGCATGTACAATTTTATAGATGCCCTTATTATTTCTAAGATTTTTCCATGGTATTAAATATGTCTTTATAAACATAATTTTTAATGGCTCTATGATATTCCATCATATGAAAGTACCATAATATATTTAAACATTTTCTATAATCATTTAGTTTGCTTCCATTTTTTACCACCATAAATAACACTGTGATGAATATCTTTTATATAAGTACTGATCCACATATCTGATTAATTAATAATCAATAGTCAATACAATAGAGTCTCAGAAATGTAATTACCAGATCAAACGGTGTGACCATACTTAAAACTATTATATTTACTGTCAAATTATTTTCCAAAAAGGCTGTACTAATTTCTAATCACCTCAGCAGGGTATGTGAGGTCCCATCGTACCAGAATTCACAATAATAATGAATATTATGATTTTTAAAAATGCTTTGCAAATTTGAAGACTATGGCACGACATTATTTTCTAATTTAAACTGATTACTAATAATTGAGTATTTTTCAAATGTTTTATAAGCATTTCATGTTTACTTTAATAAAAGAATGTGGAGTCAGGGATCTGGCATAGACGCAGCATATTCAGGTTGGTGAGGCATCTGAGTTATTGCTATTGTAGAGATGAAAGCAGATGTGGCTCATAATGAATCACCTGAGAAACTTTTTAAAAACATGGCTTTCCAGGCTCCACCCCAGACCAACGAAATTAGAACCCCCCCTGCAGAACGACCCCAGGTGATCAGCTGAAGCCTGTCCAGCGCCCACTGGAAGGGAAGAGCAGCACTTAGAACTACTGGGCTGGGAGACAATGGTGAGTTAGTCTAGGCTGGTGGAATAACATTCTGGGTGTTAGTTAACTGCTTATTACAAACAAAGAGAGGTTCTCCAGTCTAGTTGATTTTTTTAATCAATGACTCGAAAAAAAAAAAAAACCTGTTTATCAGATAGGCAGGTGACACAAAGCATACCTATCATGTTTGATAATACGAGTACTTTTCTGAAAATCTTAACATTAGCAGACTAGAAGGTCCGAACCAGCACAATGACATTATTTACTCAGTATCTTTGTATTATTAAAACAATGTGAACACCTACAAAAACACAATTAAAAAAAAGGAAACGAAAATCCCTCGCAATCTTCCTATTTTAATGTGTTCAGTATTTGAATTGGGGCAGAGATGAAACTTCTCTCACATTTGGTCAACATCTAAATAGTTTTCTTTTTCTGTCTTATGTTTCTTCCCAAATACAACCCATAGCAGTTCTACTCCATCCTACCGGTCCTTCCTGTGCCTCTCAAGTCTTACTCTGTAGTAAGAAATTCGCCCACATCCTTAACCCAGTAACAGTACAAGGAGCCTTTCTGGTACCTCCTGACAGGCCCTCCCCACAGTCCATTCCCATAGACGCTGCCTGTCCTCTCATCACGCTCGTCCCAGGAACAGGAGGGTGCGGCATCCCCTCTGCCTTCCTCAGAGCTGCCACTAGGCCGCTGCTCAATTACAAGGGTGGCCTTGAATCAAAATCTCCGCTCCTTGGAAACCCATGTCTTAAAGCACCCTCTATCCATGATCCGCCTTGAGATGTACCAGTGTGCCACTTAATCTTCCACCTTTACTGAAGATGTTGGTATTTGATTAGTTCTTCGTCTCTAGGCCACATCTGGTCGCCACCCGGAGTGATCTCACAATCTCTGTGAAATCCTCACAGGCCCTCCTGCCTCACCTCCAACAGAGGTCACCTCCACTGCACTTCGGCCACTGCCCCTACGATCACTCCCGAACCTTGCTGTCACCCAGAACTGGGGGCCCCCGAAAGCCACTTCTGGCTCACAGCTTCCTAGCATGCTAGCTTTCTTACTGTCTTCCTCCTTGGTAACCGGTCTTCATGCATCAAGAACTCTAGTCCCTTGCCCTTCTGCTCATCGCATGTCCCTCCCTAGCTTGCTGGATTCACCACCGTCAGGTGGGTCTCACGCATCTCTTCTCACAGAGTTCCCTCCGCAAAACTTAATCCCAAGATTCCTCCACTCCTATAAGTAGGGATCCGAGCCCCGACAGAGAAAATCCCACAGCTAAGGGCGGAACGGCCCCTCAGACGTTTCAAGGTTTCTCAACTTGCCTTAGACTCATAGGCCTGCCTGCCCATCCTTTTATTTGTTCTCCAGTCAGCTCCTATTTACCCCAACAATTATTTCCAGCTTTTACCACTTGGGCAAATGGCCGATCAACCTGATTTTATGCGACTTCCCTTCCTTTCACTTACACAGAAATCCACTGCTCTCTTCAACATCACTCCTGGCTTCGCAGAGGATGTGTGATCCCTCGTCTTGTAAACACTAACTGCTCCAACCCCATTTCCTATTTCCCTCCCCATCTTCTCTGAGACTTTGCTACAAAGCTTCCTTTAGCAACCGTTCACCCTTTTTCTTTCTACTTTAACCTATAAGCACACTCAGGTCATTTCCATCCCTTGAGTGTGAATCTTTCTCCAGCAGCCATCCAGTCTCACATCTTTCCTTCACATCCGGACCTGCCCAAAGACTACAGGCCTGTTCTCCCTTACCCCAAACACTAGGGAGCCACAGAATTTAGAATCCAGAGAGATAGACATATTTTAATTTTAGAAAGAGAAAACGTGGCATATGCCATATTTCATAATAACCCCACAGAGCCCTGTGAGTGCATTCTGTAATCAAATCCAATATTATTTCTGCAGTGAAATGTATGAATATTCACACTAGGTGGGACAAATGAAGATTATAAGCCATTCCATATCCATTCAAGTCAGGTTTTACCGCTAAATGAGTTATAAAAACCTTTCCTGTTCCAGAGTTTGTTGAATTCTGAGATTCAGATAAGGGAATACAGGCCTGTGGTTTATGCCTATTCCCTTCCACTCACTTCATGATCCCAAACAATTACATTTCCTCCCCCCCCTCGTTCCACTGACTCTGCCTCCCTCGTCTTCCATGACATTTGCATACCAAGCCTACATAAGTTCTGGCATCCCGTGCTATGTGACTTAGCCTTTCCACTGTGCCTGTCACTGTGATCACGTCCCCCCAGGGATTCCTCCCGGTATATCTCTGTTCTGAGCCTTCCATGACACCACCCTGTATAGGGCCTCCCCTTAAACTGCATAATTCTTCTTCCATCTCTTTCATGGGACCTTCCTCTTTGGAGTTCTCCAGGCCTCCTCTTCAGCCCAGCCCTCTCCTCGGTTCTCTTCCGTTTTTTAAAATTATGTTTAACAGCTTTAGAGGGGTGTAAGTCCGAAGCCATACAATTCACTCTTTTAACACATCCATTTCAGCGGTTTAGTCTAATCACAGGATTGTGCAACCGTCACCACATCTAATCCCACAACATTTCATCACCCCAACAGGAAACCCCACGCTCACTATGCAATGCTTCCTCATTCCCTCCTCTCTCCCACCCTGAAGTACTAACACCCTCTGACTTTATGTATGTGCCTAATCTGGACATGTCATATAAATGGAAACATATAACATGTGGCCTTTTGTTTCTCACTTATTTCAATTAGCATAATGTTTTCAAGGTTCCGCAATATTGTAGCATGTATGAGTACTTCGTTCCTTTCTATAGCCAAATATTGCAATGTATATAGGATATACCACGTTTTATTTATCTACTCATCAGTTGATGGGACATCTGGGCTGTTTCTACTTTTTGGCTCTTAGGAATGAATAATGCTGCTATGGACATCTGTGTGCAAGTGTACAGATATGCTTTAGTTTTTTTGGATATAAATCTAGAAATGGAATTGGTGAGTCTATAGCACCTTTACATTTAATTTTTTGATGAACTGCCAGACTGCTTTCCAAAGTGAATATACCATTTTATTTTCCCACCAGCAATGTCCGAGGGTTCCGATTTCTCCATATCTTCATCAACACTTATTTAATTTTTAAAAAAAATTACAGCCATCCTACTGGGCATGAAATGGTGTCTCGTTGGCTTGATCTGCATTTCCCTAGTAACTATGTTGAGCATCTTTTCAAGTGCTTTTTTGGCCGCTGCATATCTTCTCTGGAGAAATGTCTATTCAAATCTCTGTCTATATTAAATTAGACTCTGCAGTGATTCTTAGCACCACTTTGGAGTTATGAATGGCTTTGAGAGTCTGACCAAAGCCAAAAAGTAAAGCTACATAGATAACAAAACAAGGCATACAATTCTCCTAAGATGTCACTAACCCACAGTGAGACTACTTATGGACCTTCCAGATTAAGCAGCCTTGCTGTATATCATAGGTTCTCAACCCTGGTGCATATCTGAAGACCACCTGGGGAGCTTTTAAAAAACACCACATAACCACATGATTCAGCATGTCCACGTCTAGGTATATACTGAAAAGAACTGAAAGCAGGGACTTCAGCAGATATACGGACACCCGTATTCACAGCAGCATTATTCACAATAGCCAAAAGGTGGAGACAACCCATATGTCCATCAATACATGAATGAACCAAAAGTGTATATACATACAACAGAATGTTATTCAGCCTTAAACAGGAATGAAATACTGATACATGCTACAACACGGATAAACCTAGAAAACATGATGCTAAGTGAAAGAAGTCAGACACAAAAGGCCATATATTATGATTCTACTCATGTGAGGAACCCAGAATAGCCAATTTCATAGAAACAGAAAGTAGAATTGTGGTTACCAGGGCCTTGTGGGAAGAGGGGTGAGTACTTATTGTTTAATAGGTCGAGAGTTTCTGTTTAGGACGATGAAAAAGTTCTGGAGGTGCACAGCAGTCCAACAACGTGAAGGGGTACTTCATGCCACTTAACTGTACATTTAAAACGGCAAATTTTATGTTAGGTATATTTTACCACAATTATAAAAAGACACGTTTGTGTACACACACACACACACACACACACACACACACACACATATGACCAGGACACCATCAGTATTTTGCTTAAAAGCTCTCCAAGTAATGCAAATGTTCAAAAAGGCTTAAGAACTGCGGCTTCATGCTCTCCTTGGTGGTAACACCTATTCCCAAGGTTTCCCAAATCTTTCTTTCCAGCCTTCACCTCTCAAAGCTTCTACCTCAAAAATCCAGCTAGGTTTCAATGCACAGAGTTGAGCGCATCCATTCCTCCTTCTCATCCCCTAACTGCCCCACCTGAAAGAGCGCCATCCACTGAACATCATCCTTAAACTCCTACATTCTCGCCAGAAAATCATCAATGTGACTCTGCCTCTTAAGTATTCTCAAGCCTCCCCCCTTGTCTTTAAGATAATCATTACTGCTTCTAGCTCGGGCCTTCACCTTACTTGGAAAATCTAACGTAAGCTTCCTTACCTCCAGATAATTAATTTCCCGGCTCAAGATCTTTAGTAGACGCCACTCCCTCTGAGATGAAGTCTCTGCTGCCTCAAATGTTACAGATGATGCCTTATGGTCTAGCCCTTGCCTATTTCTCCAGGGCCATCTCCTGCTGATTCTGCTTGCCCTGGTGATGTATAAACTGCACGGGGTTCCTCACCTACCACACACTAGTTCTCACCTCTTTTCTTGTGCTTGCTACACATGGAACAAAAAATAGATTTTCCCCCTTTTGGCTAATTCCCACTCATCTTTCAAAACCTAGCTCAGATGACCTTCTCCCCAAGATTAAATTCCCTTCCTCTATCTTTTAATAGCCTACATAACTACCATTAACCACATATATCTTAATTATGTCTTTTTCCTTAGCAAATTTTAAGCTCTGTGAGGGGTAGAAACTAAGTAGGCTTCATCTTTTTATATTAGGCCCTTACCAGAATGCCTGCCACACAGTACTTAATTCATGTTCATGGAATAAATTGCTTTACAAACTACTATAGAGTTTGAAGCTATTTCATCAAAATAGGAAACATCATTTACTATGCTATATCTGTATTTTATTTGATCTTCACAAAAACCCTATGAAGTCATTATTATTATGATTCCCTGAAGTACAGAAACATCAAATAACATGTCCAAGGTCAAACACCACCAGCAGGTGGTAGAAGTGAGAGACTCCAGAGCCTGAGCCCTGCCTCTTCTTCCCCTCCCCTGGCGGAGATATGGCTCTTCTTACCTGTGTAGGTCTCATCTTCTCAAGGAGATATTTCCTGCCTTCCAGGATTTTTCTCTATAATTTTTAAAGTTATAATCTTAACATACAGTTTTGTATCTTTTAAAAATTAAAAAAGTTTTAGCATGTTACTACTGGTCTTCATAACCAGCATGACTACTCATGAAGACAAAGGTAGATTCTTACAATGAGGTTGAAACAAACAAAAAAACTGTATGAAGTTCTAAATAGGGGAAGCTAAGATTATGGCCACTTAGGTGATTAATAGCCACAGGGGATTTTAGCTGATTGCCAGCTTAATATGAATCAAGCAAACGACAGGATGCTAAAAAATAAGAGATGTACTCTTAGAAATGCAAAAAGAAAAGAAAAATTAGAAATCTGCAATTTGAATAGACACATGAAATTCCATGTTGCTCCGGAAGATAAGAGATAATAGGTGCCTGGGGAATTTAGTCAATGAACAGACACTAACCAAGAACTTGTTTAAATAAGCAGGGATATGTATGTATGGGTGTGTGTGTGTGTGTGTGTGTGTGTGTGTGTTTATATGTGTGTGTACATGGATAAACTACTTGGGGAGATGAAACATACACAGGTACGAAAACACACTACGTGTGTTGAAGGGATATTTCACAGAGAAGAAATATCTTAGGCATTTGGTAATTATTAAGTGTTGGACTCTACATTATTTTATTTAATTCTTAGAGCTCTACAAAGCAGATACTGTCCCCTGTTTTACAGAGGAAAAAACAGATTCAAAGAAGTTAACTGACTTGTCCAAAGTCTCAAAGCTTACACGTTATACCACTAGGTTTCAAACCAAGCTCTGATTGCTCTTTCTACAATCCTTAACTTTCTAATAAAAACCATTAAATAAGGACTTCAAAATACATAACAGGAGAGTTGTTGATGATAGTACAAGGAAACGGTCTAGTTAAAACGTTAGAAAAAAATGAACATATCATCCTTGAAGTCTGTGGAATGTCCATCCCTGGAGACCTTCAGCTGTAACATCAAGGGAGGGATAGACAGTTGACACCAGAATTGCCAGGTAAGATCGACACCCCACATGCAGTTAACCTCCCAATATGAACAGAGGAACCAAAAGCCATGACCTTACAATGCTATGATATGAAAGCACCTGATTTTTCGTTCTCTCCTCTCAGCATCATCAAGGAAGGATGAGCTTTCCCTTTCCCTGAATTTCCTTTCGAGTCCTTATGTCACTGTCACATGCTTATTTGTGCGTCATTTCCAGCCCTCAGACTGGTCCCACAACCTCCAGGTTCTGACTGTGACCAACAGTGAATACACTGCATCACTCACCTGAAGCACAAAATTATACTGAACTCAGGTGGCTTAGACGTTTAGGACTGTACCAGGACCCCAGAAGCTCAACGGCGTCCCCGCTTACCTCCATACCCGCAGCCCAGACCCTCTACACCAGTGAAACATCTGTTTTTAGTGTCTGGCAATAACTGGATTGATTTCTCTGCCTTTGGAACATTCGGCTCACAGTAACCCTTTGTACAAGAAACAACTTCCCACTTACATCTGTTACCTTGTCTTTCCCCCTTCTTAATCCTAGGTGTCCTGATAACATTTCCAAGCAACTACATTAGAAAATTATGCTCCAGAATCTAATTCCAACTGTCTTGAGGTTACCTGGCACTTGAAATAATCTGGAGGTGACAGGAGATCAAACCAGGGAGGACAGAAGAGGCCTCTGGAATGGGCCATTATAGAAACTCTATTTCAACCCTGGCAGAGGTAGCTGTACACAACTCCGCAATGGTTAGCTCTGCTAAACATGTATCCTGGCTTATTATCTAAATGAAAGACTAAACTCGACAAACGACCAAGTGGAAAAGTCAGGGAACTTAAACTGGTCTTCTGCTTTTAAAGGTGAAAAACACAAAAACACAAGAAGTCCCACAGATCTTCTTGGTAAATGCCACGTCGTACCAGACTCCACTGCACTCTGTTCTGAACCCAACCATCCATGCCCACAGCCCTTCCTAAGGATCCTCAATGGGCTGTTACGAGGAAGCTTTCACCCAGCTCTTGACACTGAAGACTCCATAGCAATGCTCCCCTGACACCTGATCTAGGCACCCAATGGACAGGCTGCCCAGCGGTCCACTGGGGCGGCTCGGCACAAAAGTTCTATCCAGACACAGACAGAGGTGATGGCCTGAGTCCAGTAGATTGTCAGAGTCTGTGGAATATGTGAGAGAGAGCTGTTCTGTGTGCAGAGAGAGAAGGTGAAAAGACACAGAGGAAGAAACCACAAGAGGATAAAGGACAAGGAGCAATGAACGAGCCAATTAGGAAGCAGAGAAAAGGTGTGCCCTGAGCGTGAGGGGTCTGCTGAGCTCATGAGACAGAAGCAGCTGGTGCAGACAGAGCGCACCTCGGCCACCGCAATCAACACGCACAGTGGCTCTGCACCTTTCCTCCCAGTAAGTCAGAGCACATGCTCCCCTAGCCTAGATTTCAATGGTTAGGCTATCAAATAGACACGGAAGCTTTCAATGTGGGTAAATTTGTGGCCCACGAGCTATAACTCCACCCCTTCCCAATAAAGGCAGAAGTCCCAAGGACAACACCAGACCTACTGAACTCTATCCCCTCACTCGGCCCTAAAGTCATGGAAAGCCTGGCTCAGCTCTTGCTCTCATCATTTCCTAGCTGTGCAACATTGGGAAAGGTACTTAACCTTTCTGAGCTTCAGTTTCCATGTCTGTAAAATTCAGAAATAATATTCACTTCACAGGTTTGTATGAAAATTAAATGAGATCGAGGATAAAAGTACATAGCTTGATATATATAGGCTTAATTCAGGCATGAGTAATAGAGCTGTTGGCCAAAAGTTCAGTGTTAATGAATCAACAATACATATATTAAATAAGGTGTCTTTAAACAGAAACCTACTCAAAATAAGGCTATGTACTGATCCAAGAGCTAAAATGTTATGACCAGAGACTCGTAGGAATCTAACTCTGTATCTCCCCTAGAAGCAATGGCTCCGTATTTGCTAACTCAGTGTCTGCCGTGACTTTATGGAAAATAACGCCTGCAAATAACAAGGATCAGCTGTAGTTCATCAAAGTTAGACCATGGGAGTAGGGCAGAATCTGGGGGGCAGGCAGCTAGAAGGGTACAGCCAGGTCATGAAAGGGCCTTTTATGTCCTACCAAGGGGTGTGGACTTCATACCGCTTCTAATCTGATTACTGATTAGAAGACTGTGGGCCTGGGAAAGGTCTACAGCTCCCTGCTCCTGAGTGGACCCCTGGTGTCTGGCACAGATGTCTCATCTACAAGAAAGACTGCTACCCAATGCCTTACACATGTTGTCCTCTTGGCTCAGAGCCGCAGACAACAGAAGATACTGGGAACCACCAACCGTCTAGTGGCCACGGTGAATGTCAAAAGAAACAGGTGAAATCAAATTCAGTAATGTATTTTAACACATCGTATTCAATATAGTTATCTTTTCAACGTGTAATCAATATTCTAAAAATTATTAATGAGCTATTTTATTTTTTCTTTGGGGAGGGGGGCACTCCGTCTTCAAAGTCTGAGTGTATTTTGCACTCAATTCAGATAGGCCACATTTCCAATGGTCAAAAGCCACTCGTGACTTGTGGCTCCTATGCTGGACAGTGAAGGCCTAGGATACCCTATACATCCTCCAGGGCCTGCTAGTCATCTTCTGTTCTCTTTACTTTCTCTGCCCAGTGTCCCCTGATCAATCCTCTCCCCACCCCAGGGACAGTCAGTTACTCTTCTCCTGTACTAGTGAAGCACCTGACAAAATTTTACAATAAACAGTTGTTAAATAAACAGGAGGATTTAAGTGCAAGAATGAAACTGGCTATCTTTCCATTTTAAAAATAAACCAACCCGTAGGAGGATCCATCAAGGGAGACCAAAGATAGATGATAACGCTATATTCATACTTAACTTTCCCACTCATTAGCAAAAATCCAGTTATAAAAATTTCGTGAGGTAAAACTTTTTCCCACCGTGAATACTGACGAGAAAGAGTGACATCACCTCGGAGAAAATACACTTGTTCACTACTAAAGCCTGAAGAAGTAGAAGGGATCCCTATGTGAAATATTATGTAGACGGGAACTCCTCTCTAGGGAATTTGCGTGGGTGTAAAATGACTTACAACAAATCTGAAATCAGTGGCTGATATTCCAGGGGTGTTCCCAGTGTCTGAAAACAAGAACCTTAATTTGGATTCTCTGTGGTTTGTATACCTGAATGCTCCCATCATAGCAATGCAGTGAGTAAAGGACCTTGAAAACAGCAAGGTTTCCATTTGCCAAGAAAAAGGAGAAGTAGCTAAGTAAGAAAATATGTAACATGCATCCTTCAGATCCCACGACTTCAGAACTTCTCCCCACCCCGTGAATCTCACGCTAACTCTGAGTCCACTCCTTGTACCAATCTCCGCTACCGCATAATAATGCGCTCGCCCCGCTCACCTTTCCCTAAAGCAGATTTCTGAATCAGCTGTGAGTTACTTTTCATGAATATGTTTCTTTTCAGTGCAGACCAAACCTCATTTACACGAAGCTTTAAGAAGGACCCTGGAAAATTTTCTATCTGTTGCACAAGTTTTTTTTTTTTTAACATCTGTATTGGAGTATAATTGCTTTACAATGGTGTGTTAGTTTCTGCTTTATAACAAAGTGAATCAGCTATACATATACATATACCCCCATATCCCCTCCCTCTTGCGCCTCCCTCCCACCCTCCCTATCCCACCCCTCTAGGTGGTCACAGAGCACCGAGCTGATCTCCCTGTGCTATGCGGCCACTTCCCACTATCTATTTTACATTTGGTAGTATATATATGTCAGTGCTACTCTCTCACTTCGTCCCAGCTTACCCTTCCCCCTCCCCGTGTCCTCAAGTCCATTCTCTATGTCTGCATCTTTATTCCTGTCCTGCCCCTAGGTTCATCAGAACCATTGTTTTGTTTTAGATGCCATATATATTGCACAAGTTTTTTCACTTCATGAATTTTATATCCCTTTGGTTTCCAAAGAATTAAACTGCATCTATTAAAATATAGCCTAGTACCTTAATACTGCCTAAATCTTCCCAAACTGTGACTTTCTCAAAAAACCAAAAACCTCCTAAGAACACATTTCACTGAGGTTTACAACACTGAGTACTAGGATCACCTTTAATTCCGTCTTTTCTTACCCTATCTTTCCTACACATTAAAAATCTCTCCAAGAAGCAAACCCCCTCAGCCTGACAAGATCAGACCTGATTATAATATCTGTGGTTAATTATTGTGGTTGGAATTCTGAAGTGTAGCAGGATTTGCAAGCTAGTCACCTGGCTTGTTTAGACACTACCCTGATGTCAAAATGTGTGTCTTTTAACTCTCATAGAAAGACTGGGGCTCTTCCTCACTCCCCAATCTCTGAAAGTTAAGATATTTTTAGATAACACAACAGATTAATCCTTTTATGAATGTACTTTAAAACTGTACAGGACTGACATTTGATGTCCTAGGAGAAAAACAGCACGATCTGGAACCAAACCTATCCTAGTTTTAAGAGAATGTAAATAAAACGACTTTTTTTTTGGTTACAATACAAAGGAAATATGAACAGGCACAGATGGAGACTAGTGAAAACTACCATCCAGACGTGCTCAGGGAGAAGTCGTTAACCAAGTCCTCAGGAATACTCTCTGATTGGCCAAACAAGTTTTACAAAAGTGCCAGCTGTAAGTTATCTTGTAGGTTTAAATATCTTATTTGCCTTTGTTTTCCCAAAGTGTTTCACAGAGTGCCATGTAATAATAGTAAGTGCTCAATAAAAACACCTTGAACTACCCCAAAATCCTTGGATCACTTCAAAAGCTTTAGATAAGGCGGCAAAATAAAATTCAAAAGCAAAAACAAAGAAAAACAAAGAAAGCCCAAACCATCTGGCTATAAGAGTTTCATTATTCAATATGATGCTAGTGACTTTTGGGCTGATACCAGTATGTAATTGTCTTATATCCTACTTACAAGAATGTAGGGAGAGTCCTACAATTAAAAAATAAATCCCAGAATGATTAAAACCACAGGTAATTAACTGTTTATTTGAACCAAGTTGTCTTTTTATGTAGGTAGACTAAACTAAGGTGCCAGTTTTTTTTAAAGAAAATCCCATTTAATAAGATTAATGATTTTATTAAAACTATATTGTGCTAAAATATAGTTTATAGATATTATAAGGAAGAGAATCTCTTGCACTTAGTATGATTAAAAATTATGTTTGAGCTGCTCTCACCATATTTTCTTGGAGAAGATAATAAAAAGAATCAATTCTTTGTAAATTGTCGATACAGTACATAATGGCCAGATAAGAGTTCTTACCTCCATCAGTGTCAATTTCAAAAGGGAAATATACACAATATAATAATATATGTGGTTTGAAACATACACACACCCCAAGTTGGGCACATCTGGTCTAGAAGTTAACTGAAAAACATATTAGTGAATTCATACCTCTAGTAAACACTGTATAATAGTTAACCCTTTTCAGATAAAGCTTATGATTATCTTTCCCCAATCTCAGATTTTTAAGTACTACACCTTCCAAGGTTGAGAGAAAGGTACAGACTGCTAAGAGAATTAATAGCATTAGCATGAGCGAAAGTGGACAAGCAGAGTCTAAAGATTAACTGCATGTTTTCAGCTTTCTGCACACAGTAGCATAAGGATGTAGTAAATCAGAAAAAGTTAGGTACTCTATACAACAAAAAATCATTCATTCAAGGCCTCAGCCAAAATAAGATTTATTACCTAACTAAAATTTAGATAATTTCAAATTCACTGCAAAGCCCTCCCTTTTTTAAGGCTTGAATTACAAAAGGATATTAAAAAAAGTTAACAGATACAAATATAAAGCTTATATTTATTCCTTAATGAGTAAGATTTGCATTGGATTCTTCTTTGGAAATTTAGAAAATGCTTACCAATTCATTTCCTAAAACAAGCATGAGACTGTATTTGGCCACATAAAGAAACTGCAAGAAACCTTTAATCGCTAAATAAACACATAAGAAATAGGGACCACGAAGGAATCAATTTGGATAGCACTGTATGTATCTGTCCCCAAGAACACTATATCACTGCCCGGTTGTCATGCTCAGTTCTCCCTCGGCAACACGCACATCCAATCCAGAAGCACACAGAATTCCAAGAACACTGCCAAACATTAAGTCAGAGCACTTGTGAAACACACCTTGTAATTGTCCACAGCCTTTGCAGTTCAAACCAGAGCTCAGCAGCTTGTCCTTATCTTCACCAGTGATGTAAATAAAAATACCATACATCACTCTTCCAAAAGAAAAACCAAAAAACCCCACAATTAGCAATAAATTTAATGCCTCAGAGATAAATCTCCTGTGTTAACCCAAACCAGCATTCTGCCTTGATGTAAACCTGAGCACATGCTGAGTGCCCTGCTGCTTACCTCCTCTATCACTTGCTTCTAACGATAGCTGACAAACTAGCCTCACAAATCCTTTTTTAGCTGCTGATCAGACAGATCCCCCTTTGACAATCCAGCATGGTGGAACACTCGAAAATTCTTCCTGCTTCTATTCTATCGCTTGCTCTAAAAACCAGTTTCCTTTTCATTGAGATAATAGCCTTTTCTGCAATCACATGACTCAGAAGCTACATTAGCAGAGCTTTATGATAATAGACTAAGCCTCTACCCCCTCCTGTTATTAAGGGGATGTCTTTCTCTTTCTCTTTCCCTTTCCCTCTCTCTCTCTCTCTCTCTCTCTCTCTCACACACACACACACACACACACACACACGTGCCCATCATGCACATGCACTCACATACACGGGTCTAAAATTATTTATTCTTCTTGGAATTATCATAATAAAGAAGTATACTCTAACATGAAAACACTAAAAATTTCTAGATCTGCCTGCTAAAAATAACTGCTAAAAACAAACATTCTGATGCATGGTCTTCCTTTCAGCAGGATGCAGCACGCTGGCCATGAACACTCCCCAGTGAACAGTGTATGAAGTGGGACAGTCAGAGGGAAATGTGTATTCTCCTGTTCTCTAGAGCTTTGCCCCCAGAGATATAAAGCTGACAAATCTGGCATAACGAACACTGTGGAGACATGATAGCTACTCACACATTGGGAATTAATTAGTTTCACGTATTAGTAAAACACCATGTAAGCATACTTTTTTAACACCAAAATGTATTCTTATTAGGAATACACCCTGTGTAATTTATAAGTTATTCCAAGAAGAAGAAATATTACCATGGCCAAAACAATCTTAAAATATAAAATTCAAAAGTTCTTTTGAGCCTGGCCAATTTGATTGATTTCTGATAAACCATCAACTTTCAAAACACGCATGTGGAAACACTAGGTCAATGCCTGACACACAGTGGTTGCTCCACACTTTTTTTTTTTTAATGTCCTTGGTAACAGGTTGAAGTACTAGGCAAAGAGACAGCAGTGGATTACATTATCTTCTTACTTTGTTTTCATATCAAAGAATCTTTTAAATCTACCAGACAAGCAATTTGGGGAAGGAGTTTAAGCGTAAGAATGTGCTGAGAAGTGGAAAATGGAGAAAAAGATGGGCTAAGGCGTTGCCCCAGAAGCAAAATCACACTGAGGCATAACACACAACTGGGAGAGCGCTGCTACCAGCAGACTGAAAGCAAGACAGCCTGTTCAACTAAGTCAACAGATGAAGCTACATTTTACATGTTTTGGTTTTATTTATTGCCTTGGTTTTCTCATCTCAAAAAGGGAAAACATACTAGATATTTTCATTTTTTAACTTTTCACTGTGCTAAAATACACATAACATTAAAAGTTACCACTTTAAGTGTACAGTTCGGTAGAGATAAGTCTATTCACACTGTTTTGCAACAGCTCTCCCGACCTTTTTCATCTTGCAAAACTGAAACTCTGCACCCATTAAACAACAACTCCCATTTCCCGTTCCCTCCAGGCCCTGGCAAGCACCATCTACTTTCTGTTTCTATGAATTTAACTACTTTAGATCCCTTGTATAAGTGGCATCAGACAGTACTTGGTGTGTGTGTGTGTGTGTGTGTGTGTGTGTGTGTGTGTGTGTGTGTGTGTGTGTGTGTGTGTGTGTGTGTGTGTGTGTGTAGATATTTTAAAGAATAATTATTTCAATACCTGGAGATCAAGACGAAGAGTTTTCATCTCACAAAATCATTTTACACAAACTGCATTATTCCTAGGTAAACCAAGCCAAAATTATATTCTTTAATACAGAAAACCCAAGAATTGTTATAGATACAACTAGACAGAAGGGATTATTATCATATAAAAGTTTTCTACACAAAAACTCTGTAATTTCTCAGGATCCAAAAAATTTGATAATTCTAATTCTGAAACTCCTAGTTTACTCTAATTAACCACTCAACACATAAATAACTTGCGTAGGGTGGAGTGGGTGTTGAATAATTCTCTTCCAGTCACTGGAAGGGACTGTGGCCACTCTGCTGGAACATGGTACCAACACCTCACCAAGTCTCCAGTGACCACACAGGGGTCAATGAGCACAGCTTCCATGAGGACCTGAGCAGAGAAATTCAGATACCAAGAAAATATACTTAAAACATTTAAATGCTAGCACATGGTGATACCTCATCACAAAAAGCCAAAGCACAAAGAACCTTTAAAAGTTATAATGATCTTAACAGCCACCTAACTATTTTCATTACAGCGTACTTAAAATCTAAAGTCAATAATCAGCCAGGGCATTATAGGAAACCAATGTATCATAGGAAACCAATCTCATAGTAGATATGAAAGAACACTTTTTTAAAGAAATAGCATAAAAACTGTAGGGGGCAGTTTTGTGAAATCCATCCACCTAAGTTTGTCCTTTTTCTGCTCACAACATCATCCAACCATTTCTACAGCGGTAAGGTGAGGTCACAGACACTCTAAAATGACCACTATGTTGTCCTTTAACTTCAATGGAGTTTTTTTTGTGTGTGTGTGGTACACGGGCCTCTCACCGCTGTGGTCTCTCCCGCCGCGGAGCACAGGCTCCGGACGTGCAGGCCCAGCGGCCATGGCCCACGGGCGCAGCCGCTCCGCGGCATGTGGGATCTTCCCGGACCGGGGTACGAACCCATGTCCTCTGCATCGGCAGGCAGCCTCTCAACCACTGCGCCACCAGGGAAGCCCTCAATGGAGTTTTTACAAATAATTTCCCAGCCAATCATGGGCAGCAGCAAAATTTGCTGTGAATTCGCTGATCAAATCCATCACAGTAAGAAAATGTCTCCTGCCAAACACTTCCAAGTAAAATGTCTTACTCCAGATTCTGTGCTTACACTTCAAGATGGATTGCTGTTAGCAAAGCTGCCCCTCTGTCATGTTTTCTGCTGGCAAGCACAAATAGGTGAAACTGTCTAACCCCATCCTGAGGGCAGACTGGTGGCTGCAGCAGACTCTATCATTATCAATTTTAACCCTTTTTCTTCACTAGGGCAGTAGTGTTTACAACGGAATTAGGTTAGATGATTTGTAAAGATGTTTCTACCTATAAGGTTTCCCAAGAGTGGTGCTTATATATATATAATTGTGATACACTTCTTAAACCAAAAGTCTGGTGGGAGGTAAAACAAGGATTCAATAGGGTGATGTTTCACTTTTAATAAATCAAGGTGAAATTTACATTCAGTGCAATAAACAAACCTTAAGAGTAAAGTTTAAGAGTTCTGACCAATGAAAGCACCTACGTAATCCACGCTCCTGTCTAGATATACAGCACTGTCATAGCCCAGCAGAGCTCTCCTGTGCCTACCCGCCCCTCCACCAACCACAACTCTTACTTTCTGGTATCACAGATTAGTTCTGCTTTTTCTAGAACTTCAAACAACGGGAACCATACAATAAGTATTCTTTACGCTTCTTTCAGCATAATGTTTTTGAGATTCATATGTGTTATTGCATATATTAACAATTTGTCCCTTTTCAGTGCTAAGGGTAATTCCATGGTGTGAATATACTGCAGCTCATCTATTCTCCTTTGATGGGCATTTGGGTTTTTTCCAATGGGGGCTTGTGGTAAACAAAATTCTAAAATGGCTCTGCAAGATCTCCCCACCCCCACCCCCCCACCATGTACACATCCTTCATAATCCCCAGCACTGTAAATATGGTGGATTTTCACTCTAATGATTAGGTTATGTTACATGGCACTATTGACCTTAAGGTAGGGAGATTATGGAGGTGGGCCTGGCCTAATCGTAACGGATTTTCTCCATCTGGCAGCAGCAGAAGTCTGAAGCCTGAGAAGGATTCTATATGCCTTTGGTGATGTGAAGATGGGGGAAACCACATGTCAAGGAACGCAGGTGACCTCTAGGAGCTGAGAGTGGCACTCGGCTAACATCCAGCAAGGAGAGAGGATGTCAGTTCCACCGCTGCAAGATCCTGAACTCTGCTAACAACGAGAATGAGCTGAAAGTGGACTCCCCCCCGCAGAGCCTCCAGTGAGAACTCATTCTTGTTGACACCTGCATTTCAGCCTGGTGATGCCCTGAGCAGAGAATCACACCAACATCATGCTCAATATCTGATCTACAGGTCGGTGGGCTAGTAATTGGGGGTTATTTGTGGTAATTTGTTACTCAGCAAAAGAAAACTAATGGGAGGGGGGTTACGATATACAAGTTGCTACCGATACACTTGTACAGCTCTTTTCACAGACATGAATTTTCATTTCATGCAGTTAAATACCTAGGAGTGGAATTGGGGGCTCATGGATAAGTGTAAGAAACTGTCACGGTGTTTTCCAAAGCAGCTTTACACTCCCACCAGCCATGCGTGAGAGCTCTGGGTGTCGCACAGTCTCACCAACGTTTGGCGTTGTCAGTCTTTTAAAGTTTAGCTGAAATTCTACGCGTGTTAGCAGCCTTCTGCACATATGGGGTGTGATCCTCGTCCACTTCCTTCTCCGTAGAGTTTTTATAACATTTACAGATAACACCACATAAAGCCCTGTTCCGTATTCTTTGTCAGCGTCTCTTATCATTATTATTATTTTTTGGGGGGCGGTACGCGGGCCTCTCACTGTTGTGGCCTCTCCCGTTGAGGAGCACAGGCTCCGGACGCGCAGGCTCAGCGGCCATGGCTCACAGGCCCAGCCGCTCCGCGGCATGTGGGATCTTCCCGGACCGGGGCACGAACCCGTGTCCCCTGCATCGGCAGGCGGACTCTCAACCACTGCGCCACCAGGGAAACCCTGTCAGCGTCTCTTAGGAGTTAGGTTCCTCCGCACTGGAGCATAAACACTGAAGGGCAGGGATCGTGCCTTTATTCCTCTAAATCCTTGCCGTCACCTATCCTAGTGCTGCTTCTATAGATTATGTAGTCAAATTTATGTATTGACATTTCTTTTTCCTTAAAAAGGTAACTATGTAGCAACATGAAAAATTGCTAATGAAGAGGCCACTTTGTAGGGAGGAAAGAGTGTGACCTTGGAATTACAGTTTTAGTTTGAATCCACTGCTAGATATACAACCTTGAGCAAGTTACTTAACCTCTCTGAGTCTTAGGTTCCTCATCTATAAGTGGGCGGGGGACATGCCTACACTGCATTGTTCTTGTGAAGATTCTATGAATTCTATGGAAAGCAAGTAGCCCAGAGCCTGGCATAGGAGGACATCAACTGATGGCAGCTATTATTAGCTCTTAGTTTCTTATGATGTTCAGCAAAAAGAAGAGAAACAATATCTTTCTGTTACAACTCTACAGAGAGCACGGAAGAGAATACATAAAATGACATGAGTTGGAGAAGGTGGATGAGACCATAGTTGATTTTAATTCTAATTTTTAAACCTTTAGTAATGTTTCCATAATTTTAAAATATAGCAAACTGCTGATAACTTCTAAAACCGGGTGAAGGGTACATGGCAGGGGGGTTATAAACTCTATTCTAAATTTCCATTATATACAAACCTCAATAACTAGAGTTCACTGTACCAAAAAAAGGGCAAATATTTACTCTACAAAGATTTCTTGATACACTAAGACCATACAATTTATTAATTCAAATGATTAGAAATGAGATAAACCCTGAAGGTGCCACATTTAACAAGTTGCAGTGTGAACAAACTTTAGGTCATTTATGAAATTAATTTTGTTAACCCATTAGCATTGTAATTCTATATTAAACCAAAATACCAAGTTTTGAAAACCTGATAAAATATCATGGAATAGTTAATCTATCTGTTAAATACATTTTTAATGCAATAAGGGATAAGTTGCATAAATGGTAAGTTAATAAAGTGAAAAGTAATAATACCCACTGAAGTGGCTGTTTTCATTAGGCACCCGTGTCCACAGAATTATGTCACTTGGACCTCTGGCCTCCTTCCTCAAGAGGTGAGCCAGGGATAGAAAGAAGGCCTATCTGGGAATATCCTGCCTGTGGATGTCAGCATGCTAACATTAACTAAAGATTTCATTCTTCTGACATGTAGGAAAATGTGCCTTCGAGAAGGCCCAACTGTGCTAAGCTAGCAGTGAGTGCTATTTTGTTGGGTTATTTCCAATAAAAGGCTTATGCAAACAGCAGTGCATACGTGTCTATGATACGACTGCAGGAGATTATACCCACACAAAAGACAGCTGAGGAGAAGGACTAGAGAGCACAATCACTTCTAAACAGGATTTGGCCAAGCTGCCACTTCATGAAATGAAATAATATACAAACAGCTCACTGTGTTTCCAACTCAGCATCTGTGCTTCATCCAACGACTTGAGAAGCATCACCTACCGAATGTGATTCTCCTCCCAATCAGTCCACATGTGAACTACTCCAAAGAGTCGCACTGATTCTTTGAAGTCACTGAGTACCCCTGGGTTACAACTAAAATTCCTAGGTGATCTGCTAACCAGAATGAATGAGAACCCTGGCGGTCTATCAGGGTTTATACCTTATATTCCTCAGGATTCTAAAAATGGCGAAGGCTCAGGGAGCAGATTAAATACCACAGGAATTTGACTCACTGATTAATCTAGCCCTCTGAAACTGGCATTATTCCCTAAAAGGCTCTGACAGGATCAACGACCATTTCGAATTATAAAATCACGAGGCTAAAAAGAACGTGAGAGCCATCTCACGCTGGGACTCCAGAAGTCTTCCATCTCAAATTCCCAACGTTGGATAACTCCACAGTCTCCAGTTAGACTTTTTCAATTCGTAACTTTAGTCATTTACATATTAATTAAGTACAAATCTTCCCCAACTGTTCTTAAGAGTTCAAAAAGTAACCAAAGGCTGAGACTAGACCATACTGCTTCTTTCTGCGAAACAAATTTATTTATTTTTGGCTGCATTGGGTCTTCGTTGCTGCGCACGGGCTTTCTCTAGTTGTGGCGAGCAGGAGCTCCTCTTTGTTGCGGTGCATCAGCTTCTTCTCATTGCAGTGGCTTCTCCTGTTGCGGAGCACGGGCTCTAGGCGCATGGGCTTCAGTAGTTGTGGCACACGGGCTCAGCAGTTGTGGCTCGCAGGCTTAGTTGCTCTGCGGCATGTGGGATCTTCCCAGACCAGGGCTCGAACCCATGTCCCCTGCATTGGCAGGCAGATTCTTAACCACTGCGCCACCAGGAAGCCCTGCTTCTTTAAAATGCTGGGAAGGACTGAGGTTCTAGGGACAAAACAGAAGAGCTATACCCTTTGGCCATGATGGCTTATGGCCTCAAACACACCTTTTTGTCCTCCTTAAACTCTGGTGGAATAACCAGATTTGCTCTTCTGACTCTGCTATTCTGTGGACCCTCTGTGTATTAAGTGCTCCCAACTAAAGCCAAAAGAGAGTGACAGTCACACACACCAAGGACTGGAAGAGCCTGGCTCGCTGTGCTCACTGGATCGTAAAGGAACGCTGGGCAGGTACTAATATGATAGTAAGACTTCTTGTTTTTTCTTTTAAAGATTTGTTTATTCTTTATTTATTTATTTTACTTATTTTTGGCTGTGTCAGGTCTTGGTTTAGCGGCACGCGGGATCTTCGTTGAGACATGCGGGATCTTTCGTTGTGGCGCGTGGGCTTCTCTCTAGTTGTGGCGTGCAGGTTTTCTCTTCTCTAGCTGTGGCATGCAGCTCCAGGGCGCGTGGTCTCTGTAGTTATGGTGCCTGGGTTTCAGAGCATGTGGGCTCTGTAGTTAGCGGCCCACGGGCTCTACCTGAGGCCAGAGAGCTCAGTAGTTGTGGCACACTGGCTTAGTTGCCCTGACCAGGGATTGAACCTGCGTCCCTTTCATCGTAAGGTGGATTCCTTACCACTGGACCACCAGGGAAGTCCCACTTTTTGTTTTTTTTTCTTGACAACCTTTTTAAACATAGATCTGACTGAAAGTCTTCATTTATTCACAAATCTGGCCATATAAACAGAAGAGACAAAAAAAGCTTCTCTTTGTGAAGATGCTATATTCTGAGGCAAATAGTTAATTATTCATCTATTCCAAATTTCCAAAGGCATAAGAGGCACTTGTGACACCAGGTGCTGAGGAACGTGCGTTCTGTGTTTGTCTAGAGGACTGCATCTCGCACAGCACAGCACAGCACTGTATCTCAGCACCAGAGCCGATTCTGGCTCAGCTTCAAGGGTCACTTGTTAAATGCTTCTGAATGAGGTGGATGATTTCTTCCTCCTCCTTCCCCTCACCCCTGCTCTTTCTTTTTCTGCTTTCCCCTTAGTTGTTCCTTCCTTTCATAATATTAAGTTTACTTACCCTTGCTTGGAAGAGGGTATATCATAGTATTGATAGCAAGTACAAGAAAAGAGTGGAAATATCATTAGAGGCAAAAAAGTAATCTTTCCTTAAAGCCCCACAGGCCACAGCAATAGTTTATAACAAAGGAAAAACACGTGTGATTCCTGACCTGATGTCTTTCACTTCTTTCTCGCTCTTGTTTCTTTTGTAGCTTCAGATTTATTTGTTTCATTCAACAAATACTTATTCAGTACCAATGTCATGTAAGGCACTAAGTCAGGCACTGGGAATACAAAAATGGACAGGACAAAAAAAGCTGTGCCCTCTAGAGACCCATCATCAAGGAAGGCAAACAGAGAAGTAGGCAAAACTTATATGATCAGAAATGCCATCTCAAGACGGGCTGTTACAAGATGAAGAGAGACAATGCTTAACTTTGAAAGGGAAGGGCCAGGAAAGACTTCAGAGAACGGTAGGACAAGCAGGACTCTATCAAGTGTGTGAGGAAGGGGAGAAAGAGGTGCAAAAGCAGGGGAGCATGAGAGCACATTTCTCACTCGGGCTCCAGTGACATTCCCAGGATCACAGCCAAAAGGTACCTAAAAGAAGGTGGTGGGAGAAGAGGCTGCAGAGGTGGGCGTGGGCCAGGCTAGGATGAGCTTTGTCTGCAGAGCTAAGGAGGATGAAATTCATCTTGTAGGAAGGAGGAGCCCATAAAAGGTTCTGAGCAGATGAATAACTAACTGTTTTTCTAAAAGAGAAAGATTTCCATAGGTAGGAAGTTTATGAAATGATTACCACTTGGGGAGACGCATTAGCAAGTTGTAACAATAAATCTGTGAGAAATGATGAGACTGTATGTAAAACAAGATACCTACCCTTAAGTCTAGTACAGCCCACAAATAAACCCTCACATATATGGTCAAATGATCTTTGACACAGGTGCCAAGATCATTCAATGGGGCTTTTTATACTTGTCATTTAAACAAATGGTTCTGTGAAAACTGGATAACCACATGCAAAAATAATGATGTTGGATTCTTACCTTACATATATAAAAACTAACTCAAAGTAGATCAAAGACCTAAGCATAACGGCTAAAACTATAAAATTCTTACAAGAAAACATAGGGGGAAAGTTTCAGGACACTGGCTTTGGTAATGATTTCTTGGATATGACACCAAAAGCACACATAACAAAAGAAAAAATAGATAAGCTGGCCTTCATCAAAATTAAAAACTTTTGTGCATCAAAGGATACCATCAACAGAATGAAAAGGCAACCTATGGATTGGGAGAAAGCATTTGCAAATCATATTTAGTTGATAAGGGGTTGATACCCACTGTAAATAAAGAACTCCTACAACAACCAAAACCCCCAAAAATTTGATATTAAAAATGGGCAAAGACCTTGAAAAGACACCTTCCCAAAGACATACAAATGGCCAAAAAGCACATGAAAAGATGCTCCAACATCACTAGCCATTATGGAGATGCAAATCAAAACTACAATAAGATACCACTTCACACCCACTAGGATGGTTGTTATCAAAAAACTAGAAAGTAAATATTGGCAAGGAGAAATACTGGAGAAAATGGAACCCTTGTACATTGCTGGTGGCATGTAAAATGGCATGTGGAAAACTGTGTGATGATTCCTCAAAAAAAATAAACATAGAATTACCATGTAACTCAGCAATTCCACTTCTGGGTAAGTACCCAAAAGAACTGAAAGCAGAGACTTGAACAAATGTTTGTACATCTATGTTTATAGCAACATTACTCACTTGGTAGAAGCAACCCAAGTGTCCATTGACAGATGAATGGATAAATAAAATGTGGTATACACACACACACACACACACAGATACACACACAATGGAGTATTATTCAGTTATAAAAAGGAAGGAAAATTTGACCTATGCTACAAGATGGATGGATGGATGGATGGATGGTGAAGACATGTTAAGTGTATGTAATAAGCAAGGCTCAAAAAGATTAGAACCTCTTATATGAGCTTCCCAGAGCAGTCCAATTCATAGAGGCAGAAAGTACAATGGTGGCTGCCAGGGAATGGCAGGAGGAGGAATGTGGAGTTAGTGTTTAGTAGGTACAGACTTTCAACTGTGGAAGATAAAAAAGTTCTGGAGATGGATACTGGTGATGGTTGTACAGCAGTGTGAATGTACTTAATGTCACAGACCTGGACACTTAAACATGGTTAAAATGATAATTTTATTATGGACATTTTACCACAGTTTTCTTAAAACTCGATACAGTCATACTTTAGTTAGGCTATGTCAAAAATGTCCTCATGTTCAGAGCTTTGCTTATGTTTTCTACACTGTCATTACTGCCTCAATGAAAGAGTGTTCTTTGTCAGCTGCCAGGATAGTTAAAATTTACTTCAATTCATATGAAGTAATACATTTAGAACTCAGTGGTTAGACTGAAAATTATCTCTAGCCTCTAAGAAGGGAAGCCAAAGCACAACAAACACATGACCATTCCTTTGGGAAGGATACATCTGGTCTCTTCTATACTGATCATAACCTCCATGCTAATGGAGCCACCTGCTATGTGCCCACGGTTTCGAGAGATTCGTGTTAGTTTATTAGTAGTCCATTAAGTAAAATTACCCCCAAATTTAGGAGTATTTTCTGCCAAACTTACAAAACAGGAGATAAAACCACGTGTCAACTAAGCAAGAGAAGCTCAACAAAAAGGTTAGAGAACAATTTACTTATTAGCTCAGAAGTGAGAGAAGTAAGAATAGCTTAGATATCTAAAATCTTCCTTAAGCAAGCCATGAAAAGCAAACATAGGTAACTCTATATAATCCAAGCTAACAGATGATTTCTAATTTATTTCTATTTTACTGTGGAACAGAGTAACTGATGTACACTAATTCAAAGGCAAAACTACTGAGACACGAAATGAGACTGAGTCTCTCAAGGCTGGACCCTGTCATGGAATCCGTGAGGCCTGGCAAATGCACAACACACGTGCTGTGGTTGCCCCTTCTCCCCCGGCACAGCAGACACTGCTCATGAATCGCTTGTGAGCCTGAGTGTGGCCTCTCCCGTCTTCCAACCCAGCACCCCTGGCAGTCGCTATAATCAATGGGATCGGCACCAGAGTTCTGAAGGCTTGCTTGCCTCCCCAGCACCAGGGCGAGAGCGGAAGAGAGGTTTGGGGTGGCCGTGAATCACACACAGAGATGATCCAGAAGAACCTCTGCTAATGCACGGAGGATGCCACCACCACAGGACAGATTTTGCAACACCAGTTGCTACGTGAGTGGAAACTGAATCTGTTGCTTTGAAGTAGCCACCTCTCCTTCCGGAAGCTTGTTTTAGACATGAATAAAGATCCAGGCAAGCCCTCGGTGATATCCTAAACGGCAGTTCTTTGAAGACAGAGCTTTTATCCTTGATAGGATTGAAGAATCAAGGGGCACGACTAGGGATATGCTCTTGGAGTTATGTTAGAAAAGTGATTTGCTGGTAAAGAAAACCTTCCCCCCAGCAGAGGAAGGTTTCTGGATGGCCAGCTACTCACCCCGTCTCTCTGATCCCGCTGCTCCCTCCTGGGTTTTACTCAGACCACACCCCCACCCGTTCCTAGAAAGCAGCTGGCAGAAGGCAGAGTGCAGAGAAATGGAGGCAAACTGACAAAAAAGGTTTTCAGAGATAGACCTAAACCAGCCTGTCATGGCTACTGAGTGGATCTGGACAAGCAATGGGAACCGAAGTGCAGCTGTTTCATGGTTGTACACGGAGATGTCAAGACCACGGCTACGTTATCCAGTCAGACCATTCCATGAGAGGGTAGTTTTATTATTTTTGATCTTTTATTATACTTCCCCCCTTAAACATGGCCAATTTCATAAAGAAGCCCCATTCTTTATAAGCAAGGCATCTTACTCAGATTACATCAGGTCAAAACTATTTAACAGACTAAAGGGGGAAAAAAAGCAATAAAGACACATTAAAAAAAAGAATCAAACATGCTTAGCACTTACCATGTGTCAGATATTGGTAAAGCTGTTTATTGATATTCTTATCTCTTTTCCTCCCAGCAATATTATCCGGCTAGTACTATCATGTCTCCCAGTTTACTAAGGCACAGAGAGATCAACTAAAGCTGGTAAGTAAAAGGAGCAGGGTTTGAATTCATGCAGTCCGGTTCTAGAGTCTGTGCCTGTACCCGTTACACTCTACACAAAAAGAATAGAGGGTACTTATGCTTAATGATCCCCAAGTGTGCAGGCATTGTGCCAGCTAGGTGTTCTGCACGTAGTGTCCCACTGGTTCCTCCAAATACCATATGACACTGGCTTAATCTTCCCCTTTTAGGGAAAAAACTGAGGCTCAGTGAAGTTAAATAACTTATTCAAGGTTACACAATAGAAAAATTGTACACACCGGTTATTTATTAGGTACAAACTACATGCCAGCCAATCTACCATGTATTCTCTCTTTAATCCTCTCTACAGCCCTGTAACGTAGGTATTAATTCATCCCTATTTTACAGCTAAGGAAAATGAGGCTTAGAGAGAGGTTCGGTAACCTCATCAGAGCCAGATCAGTAAGAACAAAATTTTAACCTCAGACCAGTCGAGTCCCACATCCCCAGTTTTTCCCCTCTGATGCTGCTGTAAATAAAACTTTATGCATAAGCTATGATATGCAAGGCATTATGAGCGGTACAAAGATGATTCAGCTCCGTTCAATAAGTTTGCAGTATAAAAAAGGAGAAAGGGCTGCTACGCAAATCACTATAACTTCCATTCATCTATTCCTCAACTATTCATCGAGGTCCTTACTATCTGTAGGCACTGTGGATATAGCAACCAACCAGATAAAAATCTTTGCCCTCCTGGCCTTAACAATCTAGAGAGGGACAATAAACAGATAAATGAGTAAAAGATACAATATGCAAGCTAGTGGTTAAGTGCTAAGGAGTAAAAAAAGAAATGGAGGGGGGTGAGCAAAGAAGGGAAGCTGGGGACATTTCAGCTAGGGCAGCCGGGGACTCTGCTGCTCTCTGCTAGACCTTTAGACAAGTAGCCGGCTTCCATCACTGGGACAGCCAACACTGGCCTCCTCACCTTCCCAAACAGGCCACAGGGTCCCTGGCCCTCCTGAGAGCCACGGATAAATCTATTTTCTCACCATTTCCTTCAAGGCTGGTACAACTCGGCTTCTGTCAGAACACCTTTATCAATACTTGGCTTCAATGACACTGCACGATCATGCTTCTCTTCCTACCTCACCTCCCTGACCTGTGTTGAGTCTACTTCTCCCTGCCACCAAGCTAAACAAACAAACACACCCCAAAACCCTGTGGCTATCACTTGAACAATACCCTTGGTTTTGCTTCTGACTATAAAGCCACTCCTTGCAGATCGCATCTGCTGATGCAGGTCCTGTGATCACATCTGTAAAATGGGGACATGATGCACACTTCAGCCTCACGACATCACCTCAGCTCCAGTGCCCAACTTCCAGCCCCTTACAGACCTCTTTCCTGGATGTGTCCGAAACTGAACCCCTCACCTCTCTCAGGACACGCCTCCTCCTCTATCTGCTGCTTCTCATTTTCTGTCACCCAGTGAGTTTTCTGTAACTCCTCCCTCTCTCTCAATCTTCAAACCCAATCAATTTCCAAGATCTTTAGACAATACTTTTACAGTTTCTCTTGATCACATCTCCTTCTTTCTATTCCTCTGCAATGGCCAGAATTTCCTCATCTCTAAAGTAGGCTTCCCCAGGAATGTCTCCAACGTGTCAAGGTTCCCCCTTTCCCTACTTATCCTAGGATCAGTATCAAATTTCAGTGCCATGGTCCCTTCACGTTGAACTTGGGCATAGAAATCACCATACAGTAAAATCCTCAAATCACTGAGGATGAAGCGTGATGAGTATTAACAACCACCTATCACAGTTCTTAACATGCAGTAGGGACTTAAAAAATGGCAGTTCTCTTATTCTTATTCCCTGTGAAATCAAATAGGGATCTGGCATTCAGAGGCCTGTGCAATCTACCTAGTTTTCTAGGTTTTCCAAGCAAATATTCCTCTAGCTCTGTGGTCTCAGTTCTGGCCAAACCAGAGTGCCCAGTGTTCTTAGACTTGACACATCACTCGTGTAGTCTGTCCCTTTCTGTTGAGAGTGAGGTGTCCCCCTGCCATTCTCTGCCTCTCTAAACCTTACTATCCTCCAAGGTTCATCACCTCAATAGCCACGTCCTTCTGAAGTTTCCCCTCAGCCATTCATACAAGAGACCTTTCCCTATCTCAATCCCCCAAAACCACCAACTGAACTCTAATAGCACCTTACAGTCAATTTATAAATACGTATCGATCATTTGATATGTGCCGGGCAATGTATCAGAAACTGGGGACTGAAATGTAAGAAACTACTATATTCTTTGTATATCATGGTTATTATTAGCTATGTACTTATTTTACCCTAAGTATACCCTAAGAAAGTGGCCCAGCACTATGACTTTAAGCTCTTTGATGTCAGAGCCTGTGTATTACTCATCTTTGTATTCTCTATAGCAGTTATTATGATACCTTGGTAAATAATATAAGATTAAATTGTTAAATTTGATGGCACCGATAACAATTCTGCAGTATTTCAAAAACATTTTACTCCAGAGACAATTAAGGGGTTTAGAGCAAAAAATTAACTATTACTAAAACACATATGAGAAAAATTACTATTATTTGTAAAATTTTAGACAAAGAAATAAGTATTACATAGTAATTGGGTGCATAACAGTTTACTGTGATTTAAATACAAAGCCAGGGGCTTCCCTGGTGGCGCAGTGGTTTAAAGTCCGCCTGCCAATGCAGGGGACACGGGTTCTAGCCCTGGTCTGGCAAGATCCCACATGCCACGCAGCAACTAGGCCCATGAGCCACAACTACTGAGCTGAGCCTGCATGTCTGGAGCTTGTGCTCCACAACGAGAGAGGCCGCGACAGTGAGAGGCCCGCGCACCGCGATGAAGAGTGGCCCCCGCTTGCCACAACTAGAGAAAGCCCACGCAGAGAAACGAAGACCCAACAAGCCAAAAATAAATAAATAGATAAATTAATTAATTAAAAATACAAAGCTAGGATTAGAATAAAGAGTCTCAGACTATGCCCAATCTTCAAAGTCTAAAGAATATGTCGAAGCAACGAATAAATAAGAATAAGGGCTTCCCTGGTGGTGCAGTGGTTGAGAATCTGTCTGCCAATGCAGGGGACACGGGTTCGAGCCCTGGTCTGGGAAGATCCCACATGCCGTGGAGCAACTAGGCCCGTGAGCCACGACTACTGAGCCTGCGTGTCTGGAGCCTGTGCTCCGCAACAAGAAAGGCCGTGACAGTGAGAGGCCCGTGCACAGTGATGAAGAGCCGCCCCCGCTTGCCACAACTAGAGAAAGCCCTTGCACAGAAATGAAGACCCAACACACCAAAAATAAATAAATTAATAAACTCCTACCCCCAACATCTTCATTAAAAAAACAAACAAACAAACAAAAAACTTAAAAAAAAATAAGAATAAGACAAACTCAGTAAAACCCTCAATCCTTGTACTAACTTTTATTACATACTTCGGTATTTTGTTATTGAGTGGAGATCCGCCATGTAAAAGTCTTATGACTGGTACAAACTATGCCATATGTAAATGAGAAATTAAAACGCCTGAATAAAGGACAAATTCACTGCACTGGGTCCCTGATTCGGGAGTTAAACACAAGACTTATTAGTCAGAGGGATAAGCCAAATATAAAGTGTTAAGAAAATCTGACAGAAGACATCTACTCTAAGTCATTCCTTTGTATTCAACACCTCTACTGAGAAACAGAGTTAGAACCATAGCCCTCCTTTAAAAAGCTATCTAAAACAAAAGCAAATAAAGTCAATTCTCCAGTAGCTTAGATATTATAAACGTGTGAATACATGCTCAGAGAGTGGAAATAAATCTTAATATTTCAAAAATATTTCTTGACCCTAACACCTCCAAAGGGGTAAGAGTTTAATGAGGATTAAGGGCCTATCTATCCTTGGTGCTGAGCTAGGCACCATACCTAATCGTTTTCCTTAAACAAAATAATGAAGAAAAAAATCAATAGCTTAAATGTTCAACTTCTAGTGTTAAGTATCCCAAGCACTATTATACAGTCAACCAAGGAAATGAATGAAAAGTACACTAACATGCACCTCCCACTTTTAAGATACTAAAGGCTGTCAATTTGTTTTCCATAAAAACATAGCCAATATCACTTATTTTGATAGAAAAAACTATTCCTTAGAAGTTCCTGGCTAAAAAATGATTAACAACTAAAAATATTTACAAAGAGCTTAACAAAAATGAAAAGAATCACTGTTACTATTGAAACATGAACTAGTGAATGGACATTTGTCTGGGAAAAGCCACATTATCTGGGTTCACATGATGGGTCATCATAAAGATAAAACAGCATATTACATTTTGCTAACATGACAATATGCTTTAACAGAAAAGATGAAGGAATGACAAAATCATGGGAAATGTTCTCATTTGGAGGAAAAGGCTTAGGATATGGCAAATAGTGAATATGATGGCAAAACACTGCAGTGAAATTTGAGTCTTAGTTTAGTAAAACATGTAAAGTTCAATTAAGAAATACTTCAGTACATACAGCAGGTATTATGAAATAATTACAGCAAGAGAAATTAGCAAGCACCTAAATATCAAAGCTTCAAATTAAAGTGATTTTAAGCACAGTTAATGTTTACTGAGTGCTTAGTAAGTGCTAAGCCCTTTACACCCATTATCTCATTTAATAACAACCCTAAGAAGCAGACATTTATCTTATCCCCATTTTACATTAAGTGTCAAAGCTTGGATTCACACCCAGAATCTGACTTGGTTCTTTACCTACTACAATAATATACATTGTACTAACATATATGTATTAACATATGGTTCTTTAACCGTATAGTAATGTACACTGTATTAACGTTCATGTAAATTTAATGATCAATCGCATACACAGGATAATTAACACGCCCAATCCTCTTGTAATATGGGAGTGCTCCTATGAATTGCTCAAATCTATACATATTTAAGTACTTCTACATAAAGAAGAGGAGAGAGGCAAAGTAGTGACACTTGGTTCCTGACGTGGAACAAAGAAACCAGGGTCACTCTTTTTGCAGCTCCTTGAATCACAGCCCAGATAGGGGCATGGCTGGGATGCTGTGGGAGGGATACATCCTGCCGAATAAACCATGGTCTCTCAACGCACTGAATACGCAACTTTAATAGGCTTATACCAGCTTGGGGAGAGAAGGAGGACGAGAAGCCAGTGGGTAAAAGCACAATTTAGCTAAGGCAGTTGGCAGCCAATGTGGGAAGAGAACGCCTAAGAAGGCTGCCTTAATTTCTGCTTTGATCCAAAAGAGACGGTATTTCTTTTTTATCTTTAAGGAAGAGGAGTAGTGAGCAAGGAGGGCATGCATTCTGCGGTACCATCATTTTTAGAACCATCGTTTTTATATATACAGTACCATCATTTTTAGAAAAAAGAAAAAGCCATATTTATGCCTCTTATTTTTTAAATCACTAGTTAAGGTAAGCCTATAGTTTCTACCACTAATTTTAGCATTTTCCTTTTGTTCTAAAAATCAAGGGTCAGTCAAATTCTTATTTCTAAATTAGGGCAGTCGACCACACAGGAGTCTACCAAGGATTAGCTAAAGGTCTGAAACATTTTAATAGTTTATTAAAAATAATACAAATATACATACACGTATCTACCCAGAAGTCAAACTGAACAACTCTACCAACTGAACTAAAATATATTTGTTTACATTTTTAAATGGAATAAGGCAAAGTATACATCCCTCTGGCTCAAGATAAATATGTTCCTAAAATGTACATAAAATGTTTCTCACCTACCAAATACTATTTTCCTATTAAATCACATGATTTAATACGTTTCCTTCAAAAAGAAAAACCACACTGATGGGCTGAGCTAAAAATCTGGAGAGGACTTCCCTGGTGGCGCTGTGGTTGAGAGTCCGCCTGCCGATGCAGGGGACACGGGTTCGTGCCCCGGTCCGGGAAGATCCCACATGCTGCAGAGCGGCTGGGCCCATGAGCCATGGCCGCTGAGCCTGCGCGTCCAGAGCCCGTGCTCCGCAGCGGGAGAGGCCACAACAGTGAGAGGCCCACGTACCACAAAAAACAAAACAAAACAAACAAAAAAATAAATAAATAAAAATCTGGAGAAATCTAAGCACATGCCTAAGAAGTATGTATTCCAACAGGGGCCTGCAAGCCATCAGCTGAGTCCCAATGGTTTAGGTCGATTACTAGTGAAAATCAAAAAACAACTGAAAATGATCAGAACCTGACAGGAAAACGACTGATGCTGACCCCTCTCCATTTTGACCAACTTAAACTCACGCAGCAGAGCCACACAGACACAAATGATGATACCTCTATCTTCCCTTAACAGAGCCCATTACTTAGGGTCAGGATTGCATAATCAAGATGCACAAATTATATTTTAAAATTCATTATGAGAAAATTAAAAATATTTCGTGGAGGTATATTTATCAGAAGCTAATTCTTTAACTTTCTTTCAGATAATTTTAAGTGCCAATATAGCTGCGACACTCACTAAAGGGTCTTCTTAGGTTCAACTAAATAGTCACACTCAAAACGACCATAGGCAACACCTGGCATCAGTCTCCTGAGAAGGATACAGGCCAGAACAGGGCTTGCCAGCCAGGGAGCATTAGGCTCTACTCCGCCATGGAAGTACTTCCACCAGACCAAGGATCAGTTCCACCCTGGATGGGTGCAGGAGCTGCCCCTTTAGAGGTTTCCTGCTCCAGAGAAGCCAGTATCTCTTTTAACAAGTTCATAGGCAAAGCTTCCAAAGTCCCTGTGGGGGAAATGCTTGTTTATAAGACTCACTGCACCCAGGGAATCTCAAAGCTAGAGCTGCCGGCATCAGGTATTTGTATTTCATTTATCCTCCTATTCAAGATGCAGTTAACCAATCAGGGGTCATTTTTACTGAATATAATGTTGCCTAGAATCATAGCTGATATACAGTCTTATCAGACTACCAAAGGAACAGAGTTAACCAAAAGTTAAAAATGCCAACCTGAAGTATCTCGATTATATCAATAACTCTAAATCAATATAAAAGGGAATTCCCTGGCGGTCCAGTGGTTAAGACTGCACTTCCACTGTAGGGGTCCCGGGTTCGCTCCCTGGTCGGGGAACTAAGATCCCACAAGCCGCACAGCACGGCAAAAAATAAAAAAAATAAAAAAAAAAAAAAAAAAAATATATATATATATATAAAACATAACATAGCCCAATAGAAAAATGGGCAAAATGTATTAACAGGCAGTTCAGAAGAACCAAAATGGCCAATGTGTAGTCTCAATGGTAATCAGAGAATGTCTATTAAAAGTAAAATGAGATACCATTCCACACCCTTAACATTGTCAAAAATTAAATCTTAAATCGCATATTTTACAACCCAGCAATTACCCTCCTAGGTAATACCCCAGAGACATTCTCACATGTACACAAGTTGGCATTCACAAAAACGTTTGCTGCTGGAATGCTTACAAGTGCAAAAAATTGGAAACAACCTAACTCTTCATCAAGAGGAAAATGGACAAATTGTGACATGTTCATATAATGGAATGCTGTACACTGGACTGACTTGCAAATACATGGACATTATCTCAAAACAAAGTTACAGGAAGAAAGCAAGTTGCAAAACAAAATGGGCAGTGTGAGATATTTAATCAAGTTTTACAACATACAAAATGATACCAAATATTATAAACAATTAAAAACACAAAGAGTAACAGTAAAAAGCAAAAATAAAAAGCATGGGTACAATAAACAACAAACTGTAGAAAGCAGTTATCTTTGAGAAAAGAAAGAGAATGCTATAAATAATCCAAAGAAAAGGGGTCAAAAAAGTGTTTTTTTAATTGGTAAAGAAGAATAAGCATTTAAAATCCAAATAAGATTTTATCTTGATAGTTCTCGATCAGGAAACACTACAAGACACTGGTTCTCTTTAAGACAATCATTCTATTTGTAACTCTATTTTTTTTGCATTGAACTTCTCTCTTTCAATCTACTGACTGCCTTTTTGATGCCAGGACCCTCGGTCCAGTTGGGACGCAGCGCCCACTGCTCTAGACCAAGCCTTCGCCTCCCACTCTTCTCCTGGCCTCTGGCCTCCTCCTCTCCATTTCACCCCCAAACTCACCCTATGCACCAAGAGCAAATCAATCAACATAAAATGTCACTTTGGTAATCTCACTCATCATATCCTGAGATGTAAATCTCTGATGGCAGCCACTGCCTGGAGAATGAAAGGAAAAGGCTTTTAACCCAGCGTTTAAAGGCCTCAGAGTTGGCTCAACGTGTGTCCTCTATTCCTCCTCTACACAAAGGGTTCTCTGGCTTTGCTCATTCCCCTCTCCTGCTCTTTGTTCAAGCTGTATCTCTTGCCGAGGATGCTACACCTTCACCACCTCTCTTCAGGTATCCAGATCTTAGTTGCCTTTCAAGGCTTTGCAGCGTGTTTTATCTCCCCCATAAAACCCTCCCTAACCAATGTGCCCTAATTTGGACTCATTTTTTCATTCAAATACTTATTGGATGTAGGCATGTGGCAGGAGACTTAGCTCTGGGGGCACTCGTGGAATGCCTATGTATACTACACATGAATTAAAAACTGGTGGTCCAAAGGCTAACACTCCGCACTCCCAATGCCAGGGGCCGGGGTTTGATCCCTGGTCAGGGAACTAGTTCCCACATGCCACAACCAGGGGTTCGCATGCTGCAACTAAAAGATCCTGCATGCTGCAACGAAGACTCAGCATAGCTAGCTAAATAAATAAGTATTAAAAAAAAAAAATCTTGGTCTTTTTGTTAATGTTTATATGTCAACCTCAACTATGCTACAAGCTTCTTAAAGGTAAGGGATTCATTTTTTTCCCACTGAGCAACTAACTTTGTAGTGGTCAGAGTTCAATAAATTATCTCTGGTTAAATGAATTTTGAAATGATAAGGTTATATCACCTAATTTTTTGACCCAAAATAATTAACACTTATCCTTGGAGCTTTGAATAATGGCAACATTTTCTTGTGAAGTACATATCTAGACAACAAGAACAATGGACTTGGAGTCAGAAGGTCTTACTTGAACTTAGGCTCCACTACTTACTACCTCTGGCCGTAATACTCTCTCTCTCATTAATCTCCATAAAATGAAAGTATTCACACCTATCTGAGAAGACTTTCACAACTGTTATGAGGAATAAGTAAATTAGGAAAAGACCTATGTTGTTTATTATGTAAGAAGAGAGTCTACCTGGTTCCTCAGAAGAATTATTAACCTCTGTTATAAATCCTTGCTCTCCTGCTTGGTAGAGTTGCCCATATGAGAAGCAGCTGGTCTTGAAATCAATTTCTACAATTTGGAGTCTGCCCTTGTGATCTTCATTTGGAGCGCATTCTTGGAACCACCATTTGCCCTCTGTCCTGTCTTAATATTTAAGGCCCACCTTCCCCTTTGGCAGTGCCACAGACCCACTGCCCCGCTATTTCAGTTACCGGTCTCAGCTCAATGAGACCCACACCTGCAAGCTAATTTCCAGTAGACCATCCAGTCTATAATATATCCTCTAAATTTACTGATACTCAATGTAGCAATTTTTATATGATATGGCAGCAAACAGAAATCTGTGCATTCAGTTTGTAGGCAAAAATCTTACATTAGGCATAGTTTGACTACTTCTTTCTAAATCTTTTCTTCCTGGGTCACGTTTCTATACCACAATGCAACACCTAAGTAACCACCACATAATATCTAAGATTATGGGCTCCAGTGCCAGACTAGTTTAAACACTGGCTGCGCTAGACGTGTTGCTTCAGAAAAATTATTTCACACCTCCGTGCCTCAGGTTCCTCTCCCGTGGAAGAGTACCACCAGCACCAAAGCCGCCGGCACCACTACGTACCTCCTAAGGGCTGTAGTGTGAAATGAGTCAGCACAAGTACAGAACAGCACCTGATACGAATGCTGTACAAGTTCTGTACTTTTCAATAGGTGGTAACACCAGTTACTGGAGGAATAAGTATCGTTTTAATGCTTTAACAGTGAGGTTGAGCAAGTATCTTTCTGGCGAGGAGGTCCTTTTAAACTTAAAAAATTATAGGTATGATATCAGCTATCTACTCAGTTTATCTATAAGGATACATTTATAAATAAATTTATTTATAATTTCATTCCCAACAGGTTCATTGTTTTTATAAGAAAAAATGTTCCCTAGGGAAAAAATGTGAAAAGCAGGGAAAAGTAAAGAAAGAAGGGAAACACTCATATTTCTACTACCTGAAGATACTATTTAACAAAGATTAACAATTTTTAACAAAACATAGTTTTAAAGAAGTTGTATAAAAATGAATCCTACCATTGTCACCTAACAGCATCGCAAAAGTATTTTTCTTTATTATTTCAGCCTTTGAAAATATTATTTTTAATAGTACCATAATATTCCAAGTTGAGTTCATATATTTCAAAGCAAACATAGGCAGGCTTTTCTTGTAATAACTGCAACCAATATACAAAATACATGTATTTACATTCTGTCAACCTAAATTCATCCTCGATAAAAAAAAATTCATAGATATGCCTAGGCTGAAACTTAAAATTTCAATCAAATAGCTTAGGGTGCCTCAGGTTATACATAAGGCACGTGTTACATATAACGCATATTCACTGAAATCCCAATTACTAATTCTACCACATTCAACATATACCACCTCTGATTGACTAACAGCAGCCAGTGAAAATGTTTCATTTACAGAAACAATCAGGGAAGCATCATGGTTTGATAACATGAGCCACTGAGCTGTGAAGGTGAGAACCGGGATTCAGGTCCCAGCACAGCCCATAAGTAACCATGCAACAGCCAGAAAATTGTTTACTAACTACAGGCCTTAACTTTGAAGGAATTACATGATTCCTAGGGCCTCTTCCAGCTCTAAAACAAAGATGCTCAGAAATAAAGATGATCACAGTTCCATCACCTACACGCAAATCATCTGTCCTAGTTGACAGATGATTCTTACTGATGGAAATCATATCCTAATACCTGGAATTATGTTCAGTGCTGCCCCAGACAGCCTGCGCTTCCTTGCTATGTAAATTTTCTTTAAAACTAAAAAATTACAATAACAATTCTACTTTAGTCTTTCCTGCCAGCTTGGCACCCCTACCTCTTTTTACAACAACAACTAAAAATAAAAATTAAATATTTGTAGTTGCTCTCGCTGAAGAAACTTTCGCTTCTGTGGTGCACAAGGAAACTTACTTTGAAATCTGCCTAACCAACAGACGACAATACTGTCAGTTCAAATAAATATGCTTGCATGGTTAACAAAAAAGAACGCTGTACGAAATCATGTTTGAATTCATTTATTTTGAACACGTACCTAAGAGCAATTAGTTTAAAGATAAAGACAACAATGATGGATTACCTACCCCATATTTATTTAAAATAGAGTACCTGCTTTGCAGGAGTTTTCAAAGCAGATTAAATTAGCAACTAAAAATCTATGAATGCAGTCCAGAATGCTAATTTTGTTAATATTCTGTTTATTTGTAATATGCAGCAAAAGGGAAGAAATATGTTGAAAAATATATCCTGGCCCATTAAAAAAAGCAACACAGGCATATGCTTTTTTAATTTTTTAGACATTTCCTTAAAGCAAGGAGGAACCCTCTCTTTGCCAGCTTTCAAATAAACATTCACTCCTGGTCTTAATTATAAACAAGATGCAGTACAGTAAATGACAGGTGTGCGGTGTCTTTCTCTTTAGTTAATAGAAAATAATACACTCAAAGAAATGGGGCAAAGTAAGCACCAGAGTACTGCCAAGGAGGCTAAGCTTATTAACACTAATTTTTTACGTTTCAACTGACTAAACGTACCTGTAATTGGTACCCTGGTTGTAAATTTAAACTGTTATGCTTATGCAATAAGCAGTCATTATGCGCTTTCTTTTGTGTTCTCTAATGGGAAAACTGGGAAGGTCTTTCCCGTTTTTAAATTAAATGCTTTAATAAAGTAAGATTTTTAGGAGAACAAATACTCAACTTCTTACGCTGTAAATTAGTAAAAGCTGCTCTCACTGGACTTGTCTGTGTAGAAACTACAGTGATTAAATGCTTTCCAGAGCTTACATGCTAGTGCTTTCAACATCAAGAACTAAAACCAGGATCATGTCAGCGCTCTGTTCTGCTAAGCTTTAGACAAAGGGTGAGCCACGGCGCAGTGGGCAGGCTCTGGCCACGCTGAGATGCGCAGAAACGCCACAGCGACCCGGAACGACCAAAGACGGTCTGCTTCTGACCCCATGTGCTTGCACACTAGCCCAGAACCCATGTGTTTGCCAACACGGCTTCTACACATTCAGCTAGCAGAACTTATCCTCTCTCCTGCATCACTGCCTAGTCAAGAAAGTTCCTAGGGCTTCCCTGGTGGCGCAGTGGTTGAGAGTCCGCCTGCCGATGCAGGGGACGCGGGTTCGTGCCCCGGCCCGGGAGGATCCCACGTGCCGCGGAGCGGCTGGGCCCATGAGCCATGGCCGCTGAGGCTGCGCGTCCGGAGCCTGAGCTCCTCAACGGGAGAGGCCACAGCAGTGAGAGGCCCGCGTACCGCAAAAAAAAAAAAAAAAAAGTTCCTAGCTGAAAGCCCTCCACTCTCCACAGGAGAAAGTTCAGACAGATTCTAGGAAACTGGAACAGGAGATTGGGAAAATGTAGCGATTCTGCACACAGGCGTATAACTACTGAAAGAAATGTTTTAAAGTATGTGTATTTTGAGTCAACTGATTTCCAACTTATAGAAATTTAGTTGTAAATAGTTGAAAAATAGAGTTGTGAAAACACTTTTTTTTTTGGTATTTCAAAATGTGTTCAAACTTGGTAGAATATGCAGTATCTCTGAAACTTGAAGCTTTTTCACGTCTCTTCTCTCATCTTTAAATTGCCTCTAAAATTTCATCGCCAGTATTCTGCTACAGGTACAGACATGGCTAAAACACATTCATCCCAGAAGGAGGTCTGTTTACAGAAATTAAGCCACATTCAGTCAAAGCAAAGCACATGCTTCAACACGAAAAGCCTACCCACTCCTCCAAAACATCCTTAGTAGTGTCTGTCTGACTTATCTTCATGTCTCTTCTATTCCTCCCTTAAGTTTTCTTTGTCATTTTTGTTTATATTACCCTGTGCTTTTCCTTTGATAACAGTAATTTTAAAAGGCTCAAGAAACTTTCTTCTGACTGTAGATTTAAGAGCGCGCGGTCCTGTAACCTGTGGGTCTAAAAGCAGAGAACCCCTTGCTCCACCTCTTAACATCTGTCACAAGAGTCAGATTACAAATCAACCCAAAGAGGGGGTCAGGAGGTGGAAGTGAAGAGGGAACACAAGAAAAGGAACAACCTGGTTACTGGTTAGGTCATCGGCAGAAACTATAATATACTTTCGATTCCTTATCTGATACAATCATACCGAGGGATCTCATGTTAGAAAACAGCATTAAACTGAATGTTTAATGGTTGAAAAAAAGAGACCATTCTACTTTCCTAAATAGGAATCCTCTTTGAAGATGTAAAATAATAATCCTTTTATTGGTCAATCTATGGAGATTTGTTAAAACACGTATGAAAAAAATAAATATTTTCAGTGAAGAAAACTACTCTTTCATTCCCAGTTTTTTAAAAGAGACTTCTAATGTCATCAGAAATATTAACAGAGAAATACATTAATTACAAACCAACGGATAACAATATATATAAGCTACTTATGCATTTTACTAGAAAAATAACTTTATCTCTGATGCTTTCTATTTTAAAAACTGACCTGTGCATTGCTTTTAATAAATGTGTTTCTAAATCTTCTGAGATTACTGAAGTGGACAAAGAGATTAATCAGTACCTATTTATGGGCTGCCAAAATATACTTTTAATTTTTTAAATGATAAGAGAAGCCTAAGGCAGTTGGCAAACATCTCAGTAATCTGAGTCTAAACAGTTTTAACTTATAACTTTATGCCAAACAAACTTATTTCAAGGAAACATTTGACTAAAGCAACAATAAAAACTTGTAAAATGCTGAACTTTTTTAAGGTACTAGATGGTTCTCTAATATATACAAACACCCAAATAGCAATTTAGATCCAACTTTTACCCCATTAAAACACTGAAGTTTCCAGAGCACAGAGTGTAACCTGATCATAAGTGCTATGAAGGGTGAGAGTTGACTCTATGCTAAATCTTGCCATCTGTAGGTGTTTTACACAACTCCAGTTTTTTTGGTTTTTTTTCAAATGGGTCGAAAGTTTACAGTACATTTTTTGCTCATTACCAATCACAAAATTCTTTTATGTTATCTCATCCTTGAACAATTCTCTGAGCAATTTGGGTATACCCAATCATAAATTTGCACAAAAGCTCTATCCCCAAATCCATTCACATTCCTATTATGGATAGTCTTTAATGATAAAGCAAATAATATTTATTTATATATTTAGGAAAAGGATTAAACTTCCCACAAAATAATTCTCCCAAAGACACCACTTTTAGGATACAACAATTATTCTTACTCTAAGACTCCTATACAAAAACACGGACGGCTTGCAACCCAACAGTTCACAAAGAATGTAAAGTGAAAAAGTGTTCATACTCAGGACCTCAATTCTGTTGTTACTAAATGAACTCTCCTTATACTCAAGATGCTCACTAACCCCACTCATTTCACCTCTAATGTTCACAAGAGAAACACTGATGTACTGTGTCCCACGACTGGGATTCAGGACTGGAGAACTGTCACAGTGAGTTAGACCAAACAGATCTACACTACAATTAAACATATTAAAACGCCTGCATATAAAGAGCCCATACATGGCGAATAAAAAGGCCCTTTCACCCAACCAGTAGGTTGATCTGTAGTTCTGACAATTTTCAATTAGCAACCACTTCAAAATTCCAAAAAGTACAAATACGCCACTTTCTAAAATTCTCTCATTTTCGGTTTATTTCTCTCATTTACAGTTATCAAACTTTACTTGCCAAACTCTACCCTTAATTAATCACAGGAAATTTCCAGTAAATTGAAATCATCACCATAAATTCAGTAGGCGTAATGTGAAAGCATCAAATGGTAGAACATAGTCTTTAAAAAGAAATAAGAAAGCAATAACATACAGCTACAGTTTACCTTCTAAAAGAATTGTAAGACCTAAAAATACTATACAAAATCATGTAAATTTGAATTCTATTTTCAATATATAAGGAAAACTTAATATTTTAAAAAACGCTTCTGAGTCCTATTTTTAAACTGAATAATTTGGCAGTACGTACAATCAACTATTTAAACTATTTTATATGTAGGAGTCTGATATATTAAAATGAGTTAAATCAATGTAGTATTACTCTAATTTTAAAAACAAACAAACAAAAATCAGAGCCAACTGAAGAGGAACACATTAAACAAAGAAAATATGAAAGAAATTTTGAATTAATGTTTCTAATTAGCAAGGGCTTTCACATAGACTTAAAAGCAAATTTCCCTTTCCCAATTAATTAGAACACCAACACAAAGAACTAGACTCTAATTGCAATTCTTTCAGAGAACTAGGATGGGACAGATGTGACCAAACAGCAGAATACATGTTCTCTAATTAAAAAAAAATTGTGACAAAAATCCTGAGTTAGATAGATAGATAGACGGATAGATGGATGGATGAATGGTGGTTCCTATGCTTAAATAAGAACACCTCTGAGAAATCATAAAGGCTGTGTAGCTGGTAGTATGGCAGAAATATTTTGGCTAAAAAATAAGCTCACTCTGCTCAAAGTAACACTAGACTTTGCAAAGAGCTTTTTGTCAGCTTACATATAATGTAAAATACTGACTGAAAAGACTTCTGAAAAAATCTAGAATTGTTCCTCTTCCTGTTAATGATCCCATAATTATTACAGACATATTTCAGTGTTTGCCATTAACTTAAATAGGAGAATTTTACAATACACTCAGAGAATTCCAGTTGCTTCCTCCAAGATAAAAAGAGGCACAATACTAATGTGAAATGGATATGCCTAAATTAAATGAAAAGAGAGAAAAATTAAGAAAGAAATCTGGGACAGGACCCATAACAGCACTGCAATTAAAAAGATAAGGGAAGGAAATTCTCAGGAAAGACAAATAGATCCTCCAGCCTCTAAGATGAGGGACTTGCTCTTGGGGGGAAAAAAGATTAACATTAAAGAATAGCAAATTGAGGGGATTTAAGAAGCAAATTAAAAAATACTGCAGCAAAGCTTTCTGAGTGCCAAATTTTAAATGTACGTACGCCTACAAGTTTTGAAACAATTCTCTAAACTTCTGATACACAGACCTTTTAAAAACATAGACATCATCTACATATACGTGGTATTTTTAAATTTCTGATAATTTTTCATTCTTTATTAGCTACTAAATTTTACCTACTATCTTCTGTCTCATTTTACAAGTAAAATAATTTTAGAATCAATAACAAAATGATAAAGTATAAATATACTAAAGCCAAAATATCTTGTCTTAAACAATTTCTAAGATTCTTTCTAGGCAAAGCTTAGGGAGTTTCTCCGTTTACGCCTATTCCTCAATCCCAATCATGGGCAATTCCTATAGGTTCTTGTTTCCTTGGTTTCCTTATTAAAACAGTAAAGTTTTTGTTTTTTCCTGATTAGTCCAGTGATCATATAAAAAAAAAATAAGACAAAAGGGCCAAAATGGTTTGCAAAGTATTTCTGCAATAAACTATAACTGACAGAAGTCACCTAGGAGTTGAGCGGCTCAACTACCCAATTTCCTTCTGAAACCCTACACATTGATCCGTGTTGTTATTTTATCTTCCTAATTAGAGCGTGCTTTCCACCGTTCTACACTTTTATTCTACATCATCATCATTATTATCCCTTGCCTTTTCTGTTGTTCCAAGTAATAATCTTCTCTTTCCTTTTTAAAAAACTGAAAGTTAGGTAAGAAATTGTTTAACGATTCTTCTTTGAAGTTGTCCAATACGCTAAACTTTTCAGTTAAATGAAACTGACCCTGAAAGTGTTTTAAAAGACCCCAAATCTCTGCATGTTAAAATAAAATCGTTCTAAACTATATTATATTGTTCCATTGCCTTGTTAAATGGTGTTCTTCGCTAATATATTAATAGTAGTATTAAGGGTTGGAGAGTTAAGTAAAGATATTTTACTCCTATACTAAATGTTGTACAAATGCTAATTTTAGGTCGCATCTATAAGTTATTAACAGTTTTATGTGGATTTGTTAATTATCAGGATTCTTACTGTCATTTCTTTTTTGATGAATATATCATAATTTATCCATTCTCCTGCTGTTACACATTTAAGGTGTTTCCCCCCCCCCCAGTTTTATGCTATATCCTCACTGTCATTTCTTGATGTATTTTAAATGCCTGTTTCTACCAGCTCGTCTTCTGTTTTCCAGATAAATTAAGGGTGATTTACTCCCATATTCATATTTTTCATAATAGCTTTATTGAGATATTCACATCCAATACAACTCAAATGGTTTAAATTTGCACAGTTCAATGGTTTTCAATATATTCATAGAGTTGTACAACCAACACCACAGTCAGTTTTAGTACCTTTTTATCACTCTGCAAAGAAGCCCCATTAGCAGTCTCTCCCATTTCCCCCACTCCCAGTCCAGTCCCTGGCAACCACTAACCTTCTTTCTATCTCTAACAATTTGCTTATTCTAAACAATATGTGGCCTATTATTACTGGCTTCTTTCACTAAACATAATATTTTCAACGCTAATCCATTTTGTAACACATATCAGTACTTCATTTCTTTTTCTTGCTAAACAATACTCTACAGTGTGTACATACCACATTTTATTTTTCTTGCTGACAGACATTTGGATTGTTTTCACTTTATGGCAGTTATGAATAAAGATGCTATGAACCTTTTCATATTTTTATAAATATAGAAAATCTACTAAACAGTCTGTGCTAATAGCACGATGTAGATCACAGGGACCCTCGGTAACCAGAGAAGACAAAGCCAGGTCGTCTGTCGGACCTAGAATGAGGGCTCCATTCCTGAGCCTTCAATTACTACCTTCCTACCGAACTGCTCCAATACTGCTCGGATCTGCTTAAGTAACCCCATCACCTCTGCCACTACCCCTGTGTTCGACTCATCATCTCACCATCGAAGGATTTACTTCGATGGCCTAAATGTGGCTCAGTCTCCAGTCCTGCCCAGTGCAGGGTATTCATTCCAAAATACAAATTTCATCATTTCATTTCCCTGCATCAAACCCTTCAATAGATCCCTGACGCACTTAAGGTTAAAGTAAAAATGGCTTCGTAAGTAAGACGCTTAGATGACCTGGCCCCACTAACCTCTGCAACCTTGACCTCTGACTATGTCTGTGGCATCTATAAGGAATTATTTCAGTTAATTACTCTCTCTCACCACTGAACCTTTGTACATGCTGCCCCCCTGCCGGGAACGCCCCCCCACCCCCCCATGGGTGCTTCCCTCAGCCACAGAACTGTTTACACTCTACCTGTTTATAACCAGCATCTCCATGATAATATAAGCGCAAAATGAGAAAAATTTGTGCTTTTCTCAGTTAGTGGTTCTAGTACAATGAATGGCAAAGAGTGGATTCCCAACACGTATTTGTGGTTTTGATGAGAGAATGCTACTTACTGGCATACCTGAATAATTCCGGTGAGGAGGTAAGACTTTTCAAGGCTCCGGGCTTGAAAAAATATTGGTGAAAAAAACACAAAACACAAGCCTGCATCCTGGCTTAATCTCTCTGCAGTAGAGGCAAGTAACCCTCCACTGGCAGGCCATATGGTTCCCAATAGGACTGCCATCACTTCCACACAGACTCTAGTGTGACCAGGGACTCGGGAAGATGCTTGCTCTACCTCCAGTCCCCTGGCAGGACTGATCCATAAATAGGCGGGTAGTACGTGCTACGCCAGTGAGAGTCATTCCTGTGGTTTTTGCTGGCACTATCAGGAAAGAAATGCTCTCTTTAAAGGGGAACACTGGCTGTTAAAGTGATGTAAGCCAGAGCTGCTGACGGCCTTCTCTGCCATCACATAAGGTCCTAATTGAAAAAAGAAGCCAACACAGAAGAAAGTGGAGACAAAGGAAAGAGAGAAGTTTCTGGTGGCATCATTTAAATCGTCCATCCACATGCACCCAGGGCTGGTTGTGGCCTTGGATTTCCCAGACATGTGAGGAAATAAATTCCAGTATGGCTCACACTGGTTTGAGGTTTTTTTCTGGCAGCCAGAAGAGTCCAGGGCTGCACATCAGGGACATCTACCTGTGTTAGCCTATAATTAGGCATCAAAATAAATGACTATTTTTCGTTGTTGGTGCCATTTTACACTATATACACTAAACATTTATAAGCTCAGGCAAAGAATATGCCCTATTCTTAGGGATACGCTAGTGGAAGGCATGACTTCTGATAACAGAGCTGGACTCCGACTGCTTCCTTTGGTGGGTGAAACAATGCAAGAAGGTTGCCAGAGCCAGGGCAGAATCCTAAGCCCCTGGAAACTGGGAGACCTGAAGCTTTCAGAATGATAAAAGCCAGCACCAGAACTAGACCAACTGAGAGCAGACCATGATTCTGTAGGAATCCATGTTACTTACTTTAAGTCTCAGACACTGTTTTTTTTTTACCTACACAACCACGGGTAAATCAAAATTCATTTGTTTTCCAGGGAATCAATCTAGTGAAATTAAAGATCAGGTTTGGTTGTGTAGAATTCTTCCCAACTTCATGTAAGATGCAGGAATATTGAATTTTAAACACAGTCCACCAATTACTTCCCTGTGGATGAATTAAGAAGGGCAGAGCCAGTTCACAAGGTGTTCATGAAACAAAACTGGGTGTTCATCTAAGCTAGATTTCTTTTCTTGAGGACAGGGCGAGATATGGAAATTAAGACATTATCTGTGTCCTCAGTGACTGATAGAGTACAGCAGAAAGAACAATATGACGGAGGAAAACCGGAAAACTGGATGTGAGCCCAGGCATCCCCACTGTGCAGGCTTGGAGCTTTTCCTGACCAGTTTTAGTTTTTCCTCACAGGAATCCATCCTATCCCTTACTACGGGGCCCTTTCTCCTAAAGAGTGGCTTTGCATTACATTGTTGGTGACTTCCCACTGCATGTGAAATATCAAAAATGGGAGGCCAGTGTGGGCTGTGTGGAAAGGACGTCGCACCAGATACAGCTATGTGCAGCGGCAGTGAGGGTGACGAGGAGGGGCACGTGTGTCAGCCAGCCTGGCTACAGAAGCTTCTGAGGAAGATGCTCACTAAGCACCATGAGGTCAGTCATTACATTTTAGGAAAAAATATATTAGAAATGCCAGGTATGAAAGATGCTTCTGTAGTGGTAGTGACTTAAATCCCTCTCCCATTCATGGAGCATAGCCTGTAATAGAGAAAACATGCATGTGGCTTCCAGGAGATCAGGGGAAAAGGTAAGGGAACTGCAATTGGCTAGGGAGTATTCCCAGAAAAGCCCCTAAACTAGGAAATTCATCATCGCACTGAATTTTCTTGGATGGTAGCGGCCAAAGGAACAACACTGAACAGAAATGAGCGGCCTCCCAGCAAAGGGAGATGCAGCCCCAGAGTCCTGCTTAATACCACACGGCAGGTGTGTTCATAGCTACTTACAGTATCTGTTTAGAAAAAGCATTAAGTTTCAGAATTTCAGGCTTTCACGTCTGCGAGATGGAGAGTATACAATAAAACCACTATTAGGATGCTCGTGAGATGACAAATGCTACCCCCCTACCACCACCAAACTTGGTTCATTATTTATTATTTGAAGCCCTTCTAAAAATGTACGACGATAATCTCCTATTTTAATAAATATAACAATCAAAAGATAATTTTACCTTTCTCTACGATTTAAGATCTTACAGTCCTTAGGACCATCATTCTGAATATTTGATACCAATACAAAATAATGAAGCTTTATAAGGGGTGGGAGGTAATACAGAATGTCCATGGACCCAAACAAATTATTAAGTGTGTACGTGCACGTGTTATTTTCTAATTTCCTTTTAGGAGAGTCTATTTAACAGGAATGTAAAGGAATAATATTATTATTTAATTCAGCATCTCAGCATGGGGTTCATGTTAATGTAAGTTCATGATATCCAACTAGGTGCATATGGATTGATTATAAAGATTAATAAAGGGCTTCCCTGGTGGCGCAGTGGTTGAGAGTCCGCCTGCTGATGCAGGGGACAAGGGTTCGTGCCCCGGTCCGGAAGGATCCCACATGCCGCGCAGCGGCTGGGCCCGTGAGCCATGGCCGCTGGGCCTGCGCATCCGGAGCCTGTGCTCCGCAACGGGAGAGGCCACAACAGTGAGAGGCCCGCGTACAGCAAAAAAAACCAAACAAACAAAAAGATTAATAAAGATACCAGGCACATATCAACTAATACAAAACACTTATCAAAAAGGGGCTAGAGGGGGCTTCCCTGGTGGCGCAGTGATTCAGAGTCCGCCTGCCGATGCAGGGGACACGGGTTCGTGCCCCGGTCCGGGATGATCCCACATGCCGCGGAGCGGCTGGGCCCGTGAGCCATGGCCGCTGAGCCTGCGCGTCCGGAGCCTGTGCTCCGCAACAGGAGAGGCCACAACAGTGAGAGGCCCGCGTACCGCAAAACAAACAAACAAACAAACGAACAAACAAAAAAGGGGGGGCTAGATAGGCAACAGAATAACTCTCCAAAGGATCCCATCTTTACTACTAAGTAATTACTATGAAATTAGGCAGGTCACTGGATTTCTTTTTTCCCAATTGTAAAATCTCCCTCGCATAAATCCCACGATTCTTTCAAAATCAGTAATGACAGTGTCAGCTGGCTAGTGCTGAGTCTGGTATAATATTGAACCCAAGTGATAGGATCCAATTCTGATGTGCAGTGCTATCCAGAGTGATCCCAGGGTCCCAGTTTTCTAAAATACTCATGTACTCACTTTGTGTGTGTACACTGTGTTTGTTCACTTGAAACTGGATTTTCATTTTCACTCCAGAAGGCCCCACTAGCAGGGCTGGGCACTGAGAATAAGAGTGGCGACAGGCAGAGCCTACCCTCCAGCACGCAGGTTCACGCAGACTCAACTCCAGATCAACTAGTTCCTCCTCTAGTGAACACGTTCTGTGTCTCAATGCCAACTGTTAACTTACTAACCTAGATCATCCATGAAATTGAGAAAAGGCTTCCAGAGATGTTCTAGGAAAAATTCAGAAAACTACTGGGGAATTTATGCCAAATATCAGAGTCGTTGTTTCAGGGATACGCCACTCAAACTACTGCATCTCTTTTCCTCTACCCCCAAAGCATCTGTAACACCCAAATGACGTGCATTTTAAATGGTCATCATGGTTTTTGTTTTTGTTTTTTTTTGATTAACTGCAGGGTCACAATGGATTTCTCTTTGTAATCTTCCAGATTCTGACATACTGAGTCCAGGAAAAAGAAACAACATGCCCAAGGTCTCACAGCCACCAGGCTGGGACCACCCCTGGGAGCTGCCCGCAGGCTCCTGGGCATGTTGCTTTTACTTGTGCCTTTTCTAATGTAAGCCACACAGATCTGAGGACTGAGGCTTAACTTTTTATCTGCTATAGCAACTGCTAGAGCAATCAGTAAAAAAAAAAAAAAAAAAAAAAAAAAAAAGCATTAGAAGTCTTTATGTGGGGACTTCCCTGATGGCACAGTGGTTAAGAATCCACCTGCCAATGCAGTGGACACAGGTTCGAGCCCTGGTCCGGGAAGATACCACATGCCGTGGAGCAACTAAGCCCGTGCGCCACAACTACTGAGCCTGAGCTCTAGAGCCCGCGAGCCACAACTACTGAGCCCACGTGCCTAGAGCCTGTACTCCACAACAAAAGAAGCCAGTGAAGTGAGAAGCCCACGCACTGCAACGAAGAGTAGCCCGTGTTTGCAGCAACTAGAGAAAGCCTGTGTGCAGCAATGAAGACCCAATGCAGTCCAAAAAGTCTTTATGTGGTCTACCTGGCAAACATTTAAAATTAAAGACAACACTGCTAAAATGACATTTCCTGATATTATGTCAAAGCATAATATTCGTTTAATTTGGTGATATTTTGAGTGATTTTTCTTTCTCTTTCTCCCAAGCCTACTCTAACAAATTTAGAAACATGAATGTTCAAAAAGTACTCCCCTGGAATAAATGAGTGACCGACAGCCCCCGCTTTTAAAAAAAAAAATCACTCTCTCAATCTCCTTAGTAGATGACTGCCAACAATGGCAACACCTCTTGACAACGGTAATGTACGCCAGAAATGTGATGAGAGGCTGAAAAATGTGATGAGAGGCTGAGCAAATGATTATTTGCTAGAGTCTAAAGGTGACATGCTTATTCACTGCTCAAACCTCTTTTTGTGCTTTCGTCCTCAGAATCTCTAGACTGTGCTCCCAACTGACAATGTGTGCAAAGCCCTAGTTGGGAGCAAATTTTAAGAATAAATGTCCTCCTCTTTCTCTTTCTTTTCTTTCTTCTCCCCCTAGAGGAGGCTTGATAGGATGTAAGCAGAGTAGGTGAAAAAGTAATCACAAAGGAAACATATATGAAAAGTAAATTTAGTAGAAATAAATGGTTTTCAAGAGGGAGAAATCCTAGGAAATAGATTTTTCAGGTGTTGACGCATGATTTTTTAAAGGTTTCTGGCCCTCATCGTATTTATTTCTTCTTAGAAGGCTGGAAAGGAAAGAACATAATGGGAAGGGACCTCTACTCCCTGGGCCACCCTATCCCATCTCCATTTTGTCTGTTACCAAATGCCTGATCAGATCATTTGTGGTTAACTTGTGAGTATCGTTTCCTAAGTGATTGTACGTATGTATGAATGTGTGTGTGTATGTGTGTGTGCTATTAAAGATGATTTCAACTGATTATTGGGCTGTTACTCAGGAAAGAAGCCTTGCCTCTACCCTATGGCAGTATGAGTTAAGACTTTTAAGGCTTAAAATAGACAAGAAACACCAGCAGGGAAAAAAAGATAGAGAGGGTAGAGTCTATGGCCTGGACAATAGGTAGAGCTCAGCTGGGAACTGCTATTGAGATGCTGATCTGAAATTTTCAGAAATCTAACTCAATCTAGACTAGGAACAGGAATCAGAGAGATGAGGAATAGAAGCAGACGACGAGGGGAGGGAGGGAAAGGAGGAGGATCAAAGCTAACTTTTAAAAACAATGTTCTAAATGCTAGGCACTGTTCTAAGCGCTTTATGTGAATAATCTCAATACAACAAAACCGCACAGTAGCAAAAGAACAGATGTCTTAGGGAGGTAAGCAGGTGGAATTTGAACAGAAGAACACATAAGACTCAAGTTGGTATTAAGAATAAAGGGCGGGCTTCCCTGGTGGTGCAGTGGTTGAGAGTCCGCCCGCCGATGCAGGGGACGCGGGTTCGTGCTCCGGTCCAGGAAGATCCCACATGCCGCAGAGCGGCTGGGCCCGTGAGCCATGGCCGCTGAGCCTGTGCTCCGCAGCAGGAGAGGCCACAACAGTGAGAGGCCCGTGTACCGCAAAAAAAAAAAA
>NW_021703770.1:61382117-61471559 GCF_005190385.1 Monodon monoceros | reverse complement strand
AAAAAAAAAAAAAAAAAAAAAAAAAAAAAAAGAATAAAGGACCCTCAAGGTAGGCTTTACTTCTGTAACTCTGGACCTTCTCTGTTCTCTCTGGCCAAGGTACCTGCAACTGACTACTTGTAAAAAGGACATAATATCCTTATATTAAAGCATTAAGCATTTTTTATACCTCTTCAACAAGAGGTATTCTTCAGTTAGACGATATATCAGATATAATTTATTAAACTCTAATAGATAAATTAAAATCTAAGAATTTACTCAGTACTTTGTATAAACCCAAGTGTTATGGCTTCCTCCCAATCATCTAGAGCAGGGAAATTTACAACCTAGTTGGGTTAGGCCTGGAACGTGGTAGCCACTGCATTCTCAGGACACTTTCAGCTAAGATTGTAACTAGCAGTTATTTTTCTGTCTTCGCGGCAATTGAGTCCCATCAACAAAAGATATCCTGTATCTGTTTCATTTCTAGCTACTCCTGTTGTAATGATCTAGAATACACAGGAGGGTTGTAAATGTCACAGCAAGATAACCACAAGGTCAAGAGTACCAAGAGAGGGACAGCGACGGGCCCAGTGTCCCTTACCTTCCCACACTGTGCACCTGCTACAATACCTTATTTTACATTTGTTGTTACATTGCTTTGTAATCCCATTTATGTAACTTAATGTTTGTTTTCCACTTCTCTTCCTACATAAAAGATGTGGGTGGAACAAAGACCAAATATATCTTTTCTGTACACCTGAAACATTCCTACTTTACTCTGTGCACAATAACTCTGTGCTCCAAAATGATTACAGACCGAACTGGAAAAGACCGTCGGTCAGCCAGGGGGTAAAAAACAAACCAGAGCTTCACTTAATCAGGAATTTCCATTTGCATCACTAGAGGTGGCTACGCTATATGTGAAAGAGGACAGAGTGGGGAATATAAAGTCCCAGCTTCAAGGTCTGGAGCTACCTGCCTCCCTATATGGCACTGAGTAATCTCCATGAGCCTCAGTGATTTCACGGATAAAATGCAGATAATTTCTCTCACCAAGTCGACGGTAGTAAGAATTTGATGAAATAATATATATATTAAGGTATAAGGTATATTAATGTATATATTAATGTAGATATGCAAGAAAAGATTCCTTCTTAAAACTCCTTTATATTCTGATTTATAAAAATATTTCTACATTTTATTTTTAAAAGATGTGGTCAAGTCGTTACTAGAGGGTATATGAAAGAAAAAATTTTAAGAGACTACTAACAACCATGAGTTACGAATACAAATAAAGACTCAGAATAAAAATTTTAAGGGTAGATTTAATCAGTGCTTTAAGAAACAGCATGAATTATTAAAACACTGAAACCATATGTCACAGTATTAATTAAATTATTTTGTATTTGCTTAAAAAACAGCTTGAAAAGAGAAAAAGGAAACTGGCAGCTGCGAATAAAGTAAATTTGAGGTGGTGAGTAATTAAAACTTCTTTCTGTGTTCATCGTGAATACTATTATATCACAAAAACTCATAAGCACCTAAAAACACTAAACACGGATCCTACTGGGAACCTGTGTAAAAAAAACTGGGAGAAATCTGAGAGGGAGGGTAGCCTAATTTTTAGACATTTTATAAAATGTAAATGCCACATCTGTTCATTTAGATCATGATTATCTAAAATATAATACAGTCAACATGAAATAGAAAGTGTTCTTCAATATAAATTAAGCTTTTTGTAAAGTAATTGAAAGAATTCTCTAGTCACTCTTAGAAATATAATTTTTTCTAAATAACAACTGAAATTTGGTTTTGAATGGAACATCTCTTTGTGTGAAAAGGTCATAGGATTTCTTAATATGGGAAGTCCAGGAAATTCCTTTTTTTTTTTTTTGCGGTATGCGGGCCTCTCACTGTTGTGGCCTCTCCTGTTGTGGAGCACAGGCTCCGGACGCACAGGCTCAGCAGCCATGGCTCACGGGCCCAGCCGCTCCGCGGCATGTGGGATCCTCCCGGACCGGGGCATGAACCCGCGTCCCCTGCATCGGCAGGCGGACTCTCAACCACTGCGCCACCAGGGAAGCCCTAAGGTTATTTTTAAAGAGAAGAACATGAAAAAGTAAGTGAGGTAGCCCTTTCCCCATCCATTAAAACAGAATAACCCATGTTAATAAAACATCTAAATCCAAATCCCACTGAATGAATTATCTGTGTAACCTCATTTGAAGCCAGCTTAACGTAATTTCTGTGACCTGCATTTCCCTTTATTAATTAATGTCACATAATCATTTCTGATGTAGTATACAATTTAGCAACTTTGTGGGCCGCAGACCCCCAGTGGGAGCAAGGGGACAGCACGTACAACGCTAAGCCTTGTCATATTCTTTCCCATACTCAGAAGGTTAGCTCGAAACTTTATTTTGAAATGACTATTTCTTTGTTTTGTTTGGATGGTCCGTTTATTTCTTCTTTATTTTTTAAGAGAACAAACGTTCACAGGCAAAAGACCACCAATGACAGACTGGGTCTCATTTCCAATTCTGCCTCTAACTAGCTAGTTAAACTAGGTGCACATCACTGGGTAAGTCACTGGACTTCTCGGTGGCTTCTTTCCCCATCTCTAAAGCGAGATCATAACAGCAGCTACTTACTAGGCTTCATCTGAGGGTTACGTGGATCATTATGGGAAGAGCTTAGAACACTGCCTGGCTCATGATAAGAACAATATGTACACTAGCAACTATAAATGATCTTTCAGTTCCAAGAACTTTCTATTACATTAGTACTAGGATTAAAACAGGATCTGTGTTGATAATACTTGGTTCCACATTTATGTCTCTGTACTGAAACCCACATTGCTGACTGGCCTATGACATTTAATCAAATATAAGTAAACTGTACATTCAATTAAATAGATGACTAAAACATTTAAGCCTTAATTTGTGTTCATGTCCTACTTTCTACCTGTTTGGGGTCCCCTCATAATTATCAGTCTTTGGTAATACAGTAATGTTCCTTTAAATAAAACAAATTTATATATCTAATGACACACTGACACAGAAAAGCTACATGCCCATATATGGGCAGCAGTAACGTTAAAAATGTTCTATGAACAAAAAATGAAAAAAAAAAAAATGAAACAATGACATGTTGCTCTATATAATGAAAAAAATATTAATGACGTAGGATGAGTCTAACTCAATTTCCTTCATATTCCTGATTCTCATCTTTTGAGCACTTCAGACAAAATTCATTTTGTAGTATCTGATGGGACCAGTTAATTAAGTTTCCTTTTCTGAGATAAGAATCATTTTCCTCAACTAATATAGAAGGTGGCACAAAATGTCTTTGCAATTGTTACAAGATTCAATTAAAAGCAGATGAGTTGAAAGACACTAAGTTCTGTTTCACTACAGACATTATGGCCCAGGATATAAAATTTAAATGCTTTGAAAATAAAAAGTGGTTTAGTCTTGACTTCAATCAAAGAGAATTTAGACATGATCAAAACATACTTCAATTCCTGACACAAAGAATTTATCCAGAGTTTAAATGGATACAAAACATGTAAAGGCCAAGAACCATGTCTTGCCAAAAGTAATAGTAAATGTTTGTTTTTCCTTTTCTCTCTACCCCTCAAGGTAACCTACATTTATCACTACTTCAAAACACTGTGAAAACTTTACCTCATGAAACCTCATTGTAGTATATAAACAAATGATCAGGTATGTTATTTTCATAATCAGCCCTTGAAATTTAGTAGGAAACAGGACCCTTAATCAACAGAGACCTCAGGAAAAGTAATGATGACAGTAAAAAAAACACCGAAGTAGAAATACCGTAAGCCAAAGATATCAAATTTATGGGAATAAACAGATAATACGTAAATGCCTCCTATTTTCTATCCCTAGGGTCAGGAACGGTCAAGAAGTAAGTAAGCTCCTTGGTGTGGCATTCCTGGGCCCCTCAGGACTCGAGGATGGCCACCTCGAATATCCGTGGGGACTGCTGCTAGCACTGCAGGCAGCATTTGGCTCTGGGGCTGAACGGCTTTGATGACAGCCACTGTGCTGTGAAAGGTTTCGGAGGAAAAAAATTAAAAGATGGGAAACAGATAAATATAGTGAGCACACATTATGGTTTAAAGCAATAGGTACTGGCATTTAGGATATGCTAAAATCAAAATACATTTAAAAGATAACAGCACTGGGCTTCCCTGGTGGCGCAGTGGTTGAGAGTCTGCCTGCCGATGCAGGGGACACGGGTTCGTGCCCTGGTCCGGGAAGATCCCACATGCTGCGGAGCGGCTGGGCCCGTGAGCCATGGCCGCTGAGCCTGCACATCCGGAGCCTGTGCTCCTCAACGGGAGAGGCCACACAGTGAGAGGCCCACGTACCGCAAAAAAAAAAAAAAAAAAAAAAAGATAACAGCACTATGTTACAAAGGCTTAAGATTTTATGTTTTCAAAAGACACTTTAAAGAGAAAGTTTGAACCAGATCTTGACATACAATATAAATATGTCAGCGAACGAGTTCAAAGAAGTAATAACTTACCTGTTAGACCATAAAGATTTTATGAAACGTTGGGAGTATTTTGAAGCAGCATCAACAATAAACATCTAACTTCTACATTAGAGAAAAATGTTAATGTTCCAAAGCATCTAGCTTCAAAGAAAATCGAAAACCAAGATTCCACTGGGTTAATAAAACAAAGTCTACTATTGTATATAAATAAAACTCATAAAACCAACCGAATTTGTCTAGCAGATGTTTTAAGTCAAAGGAATTTTCCATTTCCATTCCATTCAAATGTAAGAGCATGAGTAACCACCAAATAGTTTTCAAAATACATTAGTTCAAAATTATCTTCTATTTTCACACTCTATCTTATAACCTAGGAAACAGTTCATTTTCTGGACTGTAATAAAACCGCCACATCAAAGGCAGAATTAGAAATCTAGATCAAATCGTCTTCTTAGTGACAAAGAACTGAAAGAAACTGCGAAATAAACTGTTTCCTCCGGCCCCGGCTTTCTCTATTCTAACTTAAGCTACCAATTCAATAATTATGACACAGTTGTTTCTTTAAAGGTATTCTCTTATAGTTTAGGTAAAGACTTCAAAGTCTCAGTATTCATATAAGGCACTGGCAGGTCTTTTATAAGCTCTCGCACTCATCTGTCTGCTGAAGTTTACCCCAGCTCATCACACTACTGCTTTTTCAGTCCTTTTCTCTTCTCAAGGAGGTACAGTAAAAACTGGGCTCCAATTCTGTGACACTGACAGCTAACAGACTTCCGGTCCTTTAGGTGGAGACCACAAAATTTTAAATGTATGATTTCTGCTTATGAAATTCATGTAACTGGCACCGGAAAGGTCAAAACTGTGGTTTAAAGAAAGCAAAGTCTTCAAATTAATCAATTCTAAATTAATTCAATATTTTTGAATACTTCCAAAAGTGGTGAAGGCAAACAAGTCTACAGACTATGGCACCACAATCTCAACCTTGCATGGAGACATGCACTTAAGAGATCCTCCAAAACTGGAATACATACATCTCTAGTATATGGTTAAATTCCTATTTAGCCATTATTAAATGCTACATAGTTCTTCCTCTCCCTTGGATCTTTTTGGATGGGAAGGCAGAAGTGTAGCTGTGGCTAGAACAAAAAATATATTTCCACTGATTGTAGACACCCATGAATCATTCATGAAGTAACAAAACAAGGCTTAGACAACCTAATGCATGAATTAGGTTAAAATCACAAGTTGCAACATTTACTGTTAAATTCTCTGGTTATGTCTTGTTTTTCTGAGTCTCAAGCTAGCAAGAGAAGTCTTCAGTGGAAATCTCTATACCTTAATGGCAAAGAATCACAGAAAAAAAGAAAAAAAGAGGGAGGGAGGGAGGGAGGGAGGGAGGGAGGGAGGGAAGGAGGAAATGTAATTAATTTTATAGATATGGATAATTTTATAAATAAATGTTTATCTCTTACATCTAGATGTTATGAACAGTGGAGAATGACATAAATGATCTGTGCTTCAAAAATAAACTATGAGGTGTTTAATGAAAGCAGCCTGATTTTATTCGCTCTTTTCTCTTTAAAGGAAATTCTGGCAAGGTCAGCTGACTCAAATTCAACACCTGTCTAGAAAATAACATGTATCTGTCACTTTCTTCCAAAACGAAAATGAAGGGCATAGCTAAAACACCTAATAACTGACCCCAAATCAAATGCCATGTATTTGTTACTACGGTGGCACAAATATGAAATTCTGCTTATCACAGACCTTCTCCCTAAAGCTAACAACTCTACTATCCAGGTAAGTAGAATATACAAGTTTGAAATGAAATCTAAAAGCAGTAACAACAATAAAAAACAAGGCAGGAGAATGTACGTTTTATTAACAGTCTGCAGCCCCTTCTCCCCACTCCTGGGCACGCACACACCTGTACTACAGCACAGAGGAGCACAACTGAGAAACCAGAGTCCACTTGTTTCTCAGAAGATTCTGGCTCCAGTGCCACTTCCTCTAAGACACGCTAACTCGAAAGATCTACACAAGGTACAGACTGGCAATACTCTTAATTATAATTATTTCCAAAGAATACCAGCGATGCTGATAGGAGTCACACTTAGAATTTTTCAATTAAAAAAACACAGTGCTCTCACAGTGAAATCTCTCTACACTGAATCCCAATTTACGATCCAAGAAACATCCTTATGAATTATCTAAAAAAATGATGCTTGAAAATTGCTGTAATTCTAAATCTTGCAATTCTAGCATTTGGATGAGCCAAAGAAACCAGGTTCTGCCGTATTTCTGGTAAATCTTTCAGCAACGCACTACGCTTACATCACTTGGCCTGGCTGTGCCTATGGAAATCGCAATGCCGCTGTTCTACGTGGAGACTGCCTGGATTCTGGGACTGTCTCAACCTCACCTGGCACAACACACCTATCTCACGAGGTGTGTACCTGCCCAGGAGCACACTTTGGAAGCGCAGGTAACGCCATGCAAACAAAACATTTGCTTAGGAGGGACGGCTTTTGTTGCTGTTGCTGTTGCCTTGACCTCTACTCCCATGGACAGATTAAGGCTTTTAGTAGAAACAGACATATAATTCAGAAAACAAGGCTCAGTTTTTTCTTTAAGAGAAAAATCAGAAAGCCAAAATTCAACGTAAAAAGAACGAGCAAGGAAATATGGTGTTAAATTGGCACAGATACTCCTTTTCCAGTTTAACAATCTTTGGTAGTTATTCTTTATATTTCCCATAGCACTCAGAACAGACTAATACGAGATAAATAATTAATATTCTGAAAGAACAGAGAGTCAAAAGGAAGGAGGATGGGTAAAGGGAAAGAGGGAAGAGAGAAAGGAGAGTTAATGGTGCTGAATGAATGTAGTTTTATGGGGAAAACTAAGCCAATGTGTTTACATGAATGTGTGCATAAAAAGAGGAAAATGGAAGAGTAAAAATGCTTTAAAAACTGGCCTGTCATACAGTTTCCAACTGTGGCTTTGTATTAATAACACCCACTGGAAGATAATTTCAACCCACCAGTAAGCCTATTTTGTCCTGAGTTCAGCAGTCCATTCTACATACAAGGAGCAGAGGGTTCCATCCAGTGGGGCTAGGATTAGGATCCTCGTCTGAATAGCTAAATGACTGAGGGCATTTTGTCAACTGTCAAAATATTTATTTTCCAAATCACAGTGCCTACCATGCTGACATCTGAAGGAAATAGCACAAAAATAGCAACACAGCTAAATGCTGGCAGATTTCTGCCTAAAGCAAAAGAGATATAGTGAAATCTACTAAATTTTGTTTAGAATAATACTGATTTTCAGGGGACACTGCTCAAAATCTCAGATTTGTAGCTCAAATCAAGCTGCCCGTCTTCATGGGAATTTATACACTCTCGGTTAAATCAGACACCTAATCACAAATCTTCTCACATCTATGAACAAAGAGGGAATTCAAAATCCAACAAATATTCATTTGAGATGTACTTTCAATCATGCCATACCCAATATGGACATAATTTCTTTTATGTCTTGATACGTTTAATATAATGTTTAGTATTTAACAACAAAATGTATTAGTATCACAAGAAGTATACGATGCTTTATTGTACTTTGGAGAACTCTCTCTACATGTTAGTATTGAAGAGTTGAGCTCTACCTAGCATGTGTGAACAATTCTTCACTCACCCATGTCACCCTGTCCTCTCACCCCAGATATCTCTAACATAGAGAAAATGTACTTATAAATAAATCCAAAATATATATGAATCCATAGTGAGTTCAGGTTTCCATGGCAAAGGGAAAATTACATTTCAAGGCTATACTGTCAAATAGATTTATCTAACACTTGCTCCTGTTTCGACTATCAATTCTGACAAAATTTTATTGGCCAACTTTAAAAATGCTTAAAATGTGAGACTGCAATGGAAACACTGATATAGCTGTAGATTAGGAAGCACAGTTCAGCCTGTTAAATAAATTTTGTCTTTTTAAATTCAAACTACAGAATTTCATTTCCCTATACTCAAACCTGGAATTGGCATTTACACTCACAGATAGAATCCCTAGGACAGTGTGACGAAGCATACTTAATCATGTTTTCAAATCAAAATTTTAAGCTATATTCAACAACACTGCCTTCAAGAACATTTTGTCCACAATATTGTATATTTAAGATTCAAAATATTTCTATATAACATCTCCTACTCAGCCTTGAAAATAAACTAAACAAGGAAAGCTGAAATTATATTTGAACCAACCCTGCTTTACCTCAAAGCTATGTCACTTCGTTTCTTAAATAATTAAAATATTTCCCACAGAGACATAAATTATTACACCTTCCAAGATAAGGGTTCTAAGTAATTCTATAGTCACAATATTTCACACAACCTGTTCTCTGCAGGAAAAGTGATTCATCCAACAAACCACAGACGCCACTCATAACCTGAAGTTTCTAATACTGCAAGGGAGAAGGAATGCTGATTCATAGCATACCATGTGTATAACAAAACAAGGAATCCACATGGTTGTCTGCCATGTACCTGCCCCCAAAAAGTGAGTATGAAATTAAAGTGCCAAGGTAGAACTTTAAATTGTTTAGGTCATCATTAAATTTCAAATGAGTCATCATGTTTCAGTTTGAAATAAAGGTTAGAAGTTAAGACCTACTAATGAAATATAAGCAAAATAATATTTGATTTTAAAATTAATTTTTAAGTCCTCAAATATGAATATGATTTTCCTATACTACGTTTATTGCCACAAATATGCTCGTATGCAGGGCTATTTAGGCAGAAAATGGAGCTCGGGGGTTAAGATCAAAGTCTTCAGAGTGGCAAACTGCCACTTACTTGATATGACCTTGGGAAAGTCACTTAACCTCTCTCAGCTTCAATTTCCTTATCTGTTATTCTGAAGATAATGAAAAGCACTTACATAATGCCTGGCTCACAGTGAGGGAGCAATAAGTAGTAGCTGCTGTTATTAGTGTTATCGAAGGAGTCTCTGCAAATTGCACTTGTAAATTAGATGTGAATAAGAAATGGCTGTGTAATTCCTAAAATTTTACTTAAAAAAAACAAAAAAAAAGCCTAAAGTTCAGACTTAGTTCTTTTTATAAATGAAAAACCATGATGGCGGAAGGAGAAACCAATGCCTGAAGAAGGTGAAACAGATCAAAACACAACACATACGAAAAACAAAAGACATGAACCCAACAGTAGCGACTAACATCCTGGAACACTTAAAGAAAACTGCCAAAGACAAAAGGAAATGGGTGGTTCCTTCGATAATGAATTCAAACATCAATACAGAGGGCAGAAAAATGACCCAAAATTCCCCCCAATCTACAAAAATAAAATAACCTAAGTAAATTACATTTTGTATGAAGTGACAGGTAGTGGGAAATTTTTAGCTTATTTGGCTTTCAGAGATTAAAACTGGACAACTAATGTCAAATATGTTGATACTTTGCTCTCCATAAAGATAACACAAAACATTTCCAAATGGTAGCATGACGGAGTAAGGAGGTGAGAAGCTCCCACACTTCCTTCAGGTTTACCCGTCACTTGATCCTAAGAACCTACTACGGTGGTGACAAAATAAATAGAGAATTGGAGGCATTATCCTCTGAATTCTACCCTGATTAATCATACTTGAGTACATAAAATATGTAACACAGGTAATTTCTCTGAACATTTATGAGCGATATACTCAAAGTATCTGATATAAATTCATATTTAGAAATAAGTATAAGGAGCTATTTCTATTTTGTATTTACAGATGCAGAGTTCAATTACTCTGAATATAAATAAATTCTTAATATGTATTACCCAATAATTACGGTAACAAACGCTTATTCAGTCTTTCCCATACAATAAACACTATCCTAAGGGCTATGGATACTGTTTTCAACAAGAGAAAAATGGCCCCAATGTTCATGGAGCTTATATTCTAGTAGGGGAAACTAAAAATAAGAGTACATCACATGATCATAAACATTATGATAAAAATAAATCAGGGTTGTGTGATAAGGAGTGATTGAGAAGCTATTTCAGACTGGTTGGACCAGAAAAGCCTGCTCATTAAATCTACCCACATTAAGACTGAAATTTGATGCCAAAATCTATAGCAAGCAATATTTTATTTACATATAAAAATAAATGCAAACATTTTGCTAGGCTATGAAATGATAATTCACCTCATCCAATGGGTAAATGTAAACTCTTCCCAAATACACACAGTAAACACTGATAAACAGATATGGTCATTTTACCTCCAAATACCATTTCCAACACATTCATAGTGAGTTTTCATAATAAAACAAATGTAGACAAATATACAACACTTTTAAAATTTATATTCATTTTACTTACATATTATTTTGCTAAACTATAAATAGTATAATTTTAAATGTTTGATTTTACTTAAAAATCAAAATATACCAACAGAAAAGCTTACTTTTAAACTCACCTGTGCCTGTACACAGTGCAGAAGATCTATAAAGTTGTAGCCAAATCCAAGAGAAATCTGCAATATAAAGAAACAAACAAATATGAATAAAAAATGCAGAATCCTGTTAGACTCATTAGAGTGGATGTGATTTTTTACAACCAATATACAAGTAGTAATACTCATTAATAACATCTCTCCATTAAATTGCATGGTAAATCGAGAAGACGACTTGCTACCTTACTTCTATTTGTACAAACCAATGTAAGACACATAAGGCTACATTTCAGTGTGAATTATGAGGTGTCTACCCAACAAATTTTGAGTGCCCGCCATAACACTTATTACACTTCCTGGTAGCTGCCTGTCTAATCACTAGCACTGAAAGCTGAATAAAAGCAGAGGACGCCTGAGCTACCCATTTCCACACTGCACTCCTAGCCCAATGCCCAGCCCACAGTAACACAGTACACAGGAAATGTTTGCTGAATGAACGAACAAGTTAATTAATTAATTAAGTTCACATACTGATCTTAATTTGCTGTGATTTATAGTTTGCCTATATGGAATAGAAAGGCTTGAAATTATTGAAATAAAAACCTATGTCATGATTGCTTAAACAAAGACGTTTAAAAGTGAATAATTTATCTCAAAAAAAAAATCTTGTGTAAAATGATGTAACAATGATGCTATAGGGAATTCCCTGGCAGTCCAGCAGTTAGGGCTTGCTGCTCTCACTGCCAGGGGCCCGGGTTTGACCACGGGTCAGGGAACTAGGATCCTGCAAGTCACGTGGTACGGCCAAAAAAAAAAAAATGATGCTATATATGACAATTTGCATGAGTAAGAGTGGATAAGAAAAGGAAGAACTGAACATTTTCAATAATGAGGGCAACCAAGATTCATCTGGGTGTGTATCTTTGAGAACAAAGAACTTAGCCATGAAGGACTGTGCAGCACTTTCTCTGATCCACACAAGGATCACTTCCACTGTACCAAAGAAGTTTATTTATTTCCAAGATGCACAGTCAGTAATACGAACACAACCAATATGTGCCTATCATATTTTATGTGGATTAATGTTTACCACTCTTGTGTATATTATGGACCAAAGAAAAACTGCCTGACTGCTACTAGTAGTAGTATGTCTTTATTTTAACTAGTATGTACTACTAGATTTAATCAGCTTCAAGGAATGTTTTTACAACTGCATTTTTTTCCTTCAGGTGACACCAATCAGTAATAATTCATACTTTGATTCATTATTAGACTTAAGAGTATTAACTTTCTGATGCGCCCTTTACTCTTTAGGATAATAAATAGAACCTAACAGCAGAAAAAAGCTAATGTTAATTTAATACCCCAAACTGCCATTTTTTCTAGGGCACTAGCAACATCTGATTTCATAAAGGGGAAAGAAATGGGAAAAAAATGCATTTTGGTTTTTGCCAGGACCTGATCCATCTGGAGACCATCACAGGTAAAGAAATGCAGCTAGGGTATTAGGCAGAGATGTTTCATGCAAAACGAAAGGAAATCCGTATGCAGATAAGAGGTTATCGCAGTAAATACAACAAATGGGTTCTCCTCAAGTGGCAGCCTGTGAGTGGTGAGCAGTAAACTGTTACGTAACAGGGGTCATCAATTCTTTCCAGCACTGCCGGCCTACTTAAGCCCATTCTAATTCTATACCAACAACTAATGTGCTCGAGGACATCACACTATGCAACAGTCAAGAGTTAAAACTTGTGATGTGAGTGTGAATGATGATATTAACAATTATTGCTTGATCTATACCACTCAGAAGGTTTTTATGAATGTGCTAATATAATGAGGAAAAAGTGCTAATGAACCCAAACTAAAGTAAGACACATATGGACATGAAGATAGAAGATGTGAATCATTTCCACAGTATAGTACGATACCTCGGTGTAACATTTTAAACCAGAAGAATTAACAAAATACTTATAAACTTAGAATTATAAAATGTTTTCTAAGTCACTAAAGGAAAAATATAGCTATTTAAAGCAGAAGTACGGGCACTGACCACCTATAATAAATCGGCATCCCCCTTTCTCATCTACGAGTCCAGATAGCTTTCAGGAAGCTACTTTAGGAGTTTCAAGGGATGGAGAGGGGAAGACCGCCCTGGGCCTTCTGTCACCGGCAGACTGACAGAAGGAAAGACAGGAACACTGCAAGAAAAGGCAGGGATACACGCATGTCGCCCTTTTCTCTCTTACTACCACTACTATTTCCACTGTATAAACTAAAAAGATACACCTCCTCTCCATGAAGAGGGCCGCCTGGAGCAGTTGAGAGAACCTAGGGTTAAGACCATCGAACAGGTGAGGTTTCTAAACCTGGCTTTCTCATGTGAATACTGCTGTTGTTACTCTGGCTCCATCACTAGCAGCTGCTTAGCTGTGTGACCTCGGAAATGTTATCGTGGACTCAGCTACGAAATGAGGGTGATGATGTCCTCTTTGCAGCACCTTGGAAGTATCAAATGAGATAATTACACAAAGCGCTTGGTACATGGTAGGCATTACACATAATTATGATTATGGCAAGTGTGATCCTGCTAAATGCTGCTAGCGGTGACAGGTAACTCAATAAAGTGACAGGTAATGTCAGGCCTACCCTACCCGAAGTAAAACTGATTTTCCCGGAGATGTCTTAATAGTGTCATCTGCCCATAACCACCCAGACGATGTATAAACAATGAGCCTGCTGGGAAAGTTTTGAATGGGGACCACTTTAAGACTACACCAAAAGCTGAAAGATACTACCCGACTTCAAATCTTACAATAAAGTTATAATAATCAAAGCAGTAGGGTACTGGCGTAAGGATAAACAACGGAAGAGAACAGAGTCCAAAAACAGGCCCACCCATTTACATCAATTCATATTCAACGAAGGTGGTAAAATAATTCAATGAGGAAAGGGCAGTCTTTTCAATAAATTAACACAAAACAGATAGGATGATAGATCTAAAAGTAAGAACTAAAACTACAAAGCTCGTGGAAGAAAGCACTTGGAGAAAATTATTGTGGATTAGGCAAAAAAATTTTAGGTATGACACCTAAAGGCATAGAGGAAAAAAAAATTTTTAAAGACCATAAAAGAAAAAAACAAAACTGAATTCCTTTAAAATTAAAACTTTTGCTCTTCAAAAGAAATCATTTAACAAATGAAAACACAAGCTAACACAACACTGTAAAGCAATTATACTCCAATAAAGACGTGTTAAGAAAAAAAAAACAACAGAATAGAAAGCAAAAAAAAAAAAAACAAGCCACAGACTGAAAGAACATATTGGCAAAATAATTATCTGATAACATACATGTATTTAGAAAATATAAAGAGGTAAATAACTATCTAATAAAGGATGTATATAGAATATATAAAGGACTCTTACAATAACAAAACAGATAATTCAACTTTTTTTTTTTTTTCTTTGCGGTACGCGGGCTTCTCACTGTTGTGGCCTCTCCAGTTGTGGAGCGCAGGCTCAGCAGCCATGGCTCACGGGCCCAGCCGCTCTGCGGCATGTGGGATCTTTCCGGACCGGGGCACGAACCTGTGTCCCCTGCATCCGTAGGCGGACTCTCAACCACTGAGCCACCAGGGAAGCCCCGATAATTCAACTTTTTTAAATGACCCAAAATATGTGAAGACATCCAATGTACACAAAAAAGTACTGAACACCATTAGTCATCAGGAAAATGGAAATTAAAACGAACAAAATACCATAGCCTATCCAATAAAATATCTAAAGTGCTGCCAAGGATATGGAGAAACTAGAACCCTCACAACTCATCCTTTGCTGGTGGGAAAGTGCAATGGTACAGCCATTTTCCAGTTTGGAAGTTTTTCATTCACACCAAGGTGTGTTTTCATTCCTCTTGGGGACAGATGACCATACAAAGAGTTGTACTTGAATGTTCTATCAGTTATATCCAGAATAGCCAAAAACTGAAAACGATTCAAAAGTTTATCAATTGGAGAATGAATTTTTCAGAATGTGGTACATTCATACAATGAAATACCACTCAACAATAAAAAGGAATGGATTACTGATGTATGCTACAACATGAAAGGGTCTCAAAAAACATTTTGCTAAAGAAAGAAGCCAGACACAAAGACAACATACTGCATGATTCCATTTATTTGAAATTTCCAGAAAAAGCAAAACTACAGAGACAGAAAACAGATCCATAGTATCCTGGGTCAGGGAATACAAGTGGGGACTTGACCGAAAATGGACACATTTGGGGCTGATAGAATTATTCTAAAACTGGATTGTGGTGATGCTAAAGAAAGATGTATAAGAAACATGAGACACACAAAACTGTAAGAATTTACTAAAACTCTTCTTTTAATACACTTAAAATGGTATACAAATTATACCTCAATTCTTTTAATGGTTAAATTTTTTAAATTATTTTTTAAAATGTACCTCTGTGTCCCTGCTCTTTCTTCCTATGTGATAGCTAACTGTGTGAGTAAAGGGATCTAAGGACTAAAAGTAGTTCTAGTAGCAAATGGTGGTGTGAGCATTTGTCAAGTAGAGCATCAACTAGCACAAGTTACACATCATTACTTTGAGGCAAAAAAAAAAAAGAGAGAGAAAGAAATCGGGATTGAGCCTACATCACTCATTAAAAAGATTGCTGGCAGCATTAAAGCTACGGGTTGTGATTCCTTTAAAAGCAGGAGAGGGACTTCCCTGGTGGCGCAGTGGTTGAGAATCCGTCTGCTAATGCAGGGGACACGGGTTCGAGCCCTGGTCCGGAAAGATGCCACATGCTGCAGAGCAACTAAGCCTGTGCACCACAACTACAGAGCCTGCACTCTAGAGCCCGCGAGCCACAACTACTGAGCCCACGTGCCACAACTACTGAAGCCCGCGCGCCTACAGCCTGTGCTCCACAACAAGAGAAGCCACCACAATGAGGAGCCCACGCACCGCAGTGAAGAGCAGCCCCCGCTCGCTGCAACTAGAGAAAGATTGCACCCAGCAACGAAGGCCCAACACAGCCAAAAATAAAACAAATAAAATAAAAGCAGGAGAGAGGTAGGAAGAGATGTGCTCAATGTTTTGTTTTATTTTATTTTATTATTATTTTTAATGAATAGTTATGAACAGAGCCAGAGGAAGGAAAGTAAGCCGGGAAGAAAATGAAGTGACGTCTGTAATACTAGCTAAGAGAGCACTTTCTGACTAGTAGGATGAGGAGGGACCATATCTTGCTGTTTTGGTTTAACACAACCACAAATAACAATGACTATCATTCAATGAATGCTTATTTCATGAGAGCTCTGGGCAGAGGGCTTGAAACGTGTTACCTAATTTAATTTTCCTAACAACCCTATGAGGCAGGTACTGCCACTATCATCACTATTTTGTAGATTTAGAAACTTAACTGAGACGTGAAATACTTCGTCCAAGGTCACAGAGATGATGTGGCAGCAAAGCCTGGATTTGAACACAGAGTCTGCCTGCTGAGTTCACGCATGCTCTTACCCACTAGGCTATTACGGAAGGTTTGATAATGTTATCACTGTCGCCAACTTGATTTGAAAAAGATGGCCCAAAATGTGATCAGCCTAAAAACCGCCTCCTTGAGTTTTTGGTGTAGTGCCAATAAGAGCAGCATATTCCCCACATCACTCACCCCTGGCTGACACTGTTAATAAATCATGACCTTATTTCTTCCTGACTCAAATGTAGCCTCACTATTTTCTCAAAGTTGTCACTCCAGTTAAAGGAAGTCATCAACAACAGTGTTGGTATGCAAATGAAAATATATTTGCCAACCGTAACAACTAACTTGATTTTTGATGGACAACAGAGTACATGGCATGTGCTACTGGAAAGAGATGACTAGCCAAAGGGGAGCCATACGGCCACCATACACCATGTTCCAACAGAGGTCCTATTGTTGGTCTTCTTTGTTATTTAGCCAGCATCACCCCAGTCATCAAGCCAGTCAGACAGGTTGATAGAAATGAAGAGGACACATGGGGAAAGGAAGAAAAAAGCTAGAAGTACTGATCAAATTACTTGAGATTTTCCAACAGTCCCAGCCAAGCATATCTGAACATATACCCACCACAAGCGTAAACCCAAAATGTATGATTAATACAATAATTTATTTTTGCACTTTTTGCTTAAAAGCACAAAAACTCCCAAACAACTGAACATAAAACATACCCTTAACTCAGCATGTTTCAAATCATATAACATCAAGAGGAGAGCTATACCTTCAAAACTTAACTATGAGAACTACTTCAGATTACTGAACAGGACATGGTATTTGATATATATATATAACATATATTTTATATAATATAAAATGTCCTAAAAAGTTTTAATGTAAAGAATGTGCACCACACATGCAAGGTAAAATTTCTTTCCCTATTATTAAGTTAATGGTGCTAAAAATAACATCTAATCTACAGAGGAATGATTTATAAGTTAGCTGATTAACTTCTATATATACTTCACACAAGCTTATGTTTTCTTTGTTTAAAGAGTTCAGACAATGACTCCTAACCAATGAAATTCTTTATACAAGGAATCTAAAACAATAAAACATATAACAAAAAAGACACTCACAGATATAGAGAACAAACTGGTGGTTACCAAGGGGGAGGAGGGAAGGGGAGAAGGGGCAAGATAGGGGTAAGGGACTCGGGCATATATCCAGAGAAAAACATGGTTTAAAAGGATACATGCACCCCAATGTTCACTGCCGCACTGTTTACAATAGCCAAGACATGGGAGCAACCTAAATGCCCATCGACAGATGAACAGATAAAGAAGGTGTGGTACACATATACAACGGAATACTACTCAGCCATAAAAAAGAATGAAATAATGCCATTTGCAGCAACATGGATGGACCTGGAGATTATTATACAAAGTGAAGTAAATCAGACAAAGACAAACATGACATCACTTATATGCAGAATCTTAAAAAAAATGATACAAATGAACTTATTTACAAAACAGAAACAGACTCACAAACTTAGAGAACAAACTTATGGTTACCAGGAGGAAGGAGGGGGAGGAGGGATAGATTGGGAGTTTGTGATTGACATGCTACACTGCTACATTTAAAATAAAATGCCTGGGACTTCCCTGGTGGCGCAGTGGTTAAGAATCTGCCTGCCCATGCAAGGGACACAGGTTCGATCCCTGGTCCGGGAAGATCCCACATGCTGCAGAGCAACTAAAACTGTGAGCCACAACTACTGAGCCCGTGTGCTGCAACTACTGAAGCCCGCTCACCTAGAGCCCATGCTCCACAACAAGAGAAGCCACCGCAATGAGAAGCCCACGCACCACAACGAAGAGTAGCCCCCGCTCGCTGCAACCAGAGAAAGCCCGCGCGCAGCAATGAAGACCCAATGCAGCCAAAAATTTAAAAATAAATAAATAAAATAGAAAATAATACTTAAAAAAAATAAATTAAAAAAATAAAATGCCTTTCTATGAAAAAAACAAGGGGGGGGTAAGGGATTCAGAAGTATGAACTACTTACATATAAAATAAATAAGGATATACTGTACAGCACAGGGAATATAGCCAATATTTTAGAATAACTCTAAGTGGAGTGTAATCTTTAAATATTGTGAATCACTGTTATACATATGAAACTTAATACTGTAAATCAACTATACCTCAATTTTAAGCGTAGATATTTAATTTATGACTTCATAACTTTTCATCCATACTAAATATAAAAAATTCATAAGCCATAATTAAAATAGATATATAGAAAAGGATATATCCTCTATTTAAAAACTAAGCTACAGGTAGGTCGACATACATAGTTGATATGTATGATATAATGACAACATCAATTTCACACATCCCATACAACCATTCCTTTCAATTCTGTCTCTCACCGACTATGATCAGAGCCAATACAGTAATGCAGCATCAAACAGCGACTCTCCAAAGAGTAATATTCTTGCACAGAGAAAGACCTAGAAGAAAAATTCACCTCACATGTAGTTGAATATACATGACTCCAATTTGGGAGAGGACTAAAGATACTAAATTTGAAGTCACTAACCTGAAGACAGCATTTAAATCCATAGATATGGTTTAAAGGACAAAGAGCTGGGAATCTGGAATTCAGACACCCTAAGGAACTCCTCCTTTGAAAAATTATGTAGGAAAGGAATTAGCGGAGGAGAATGAGAAGAAATTACCTAAGAGACAGGAGGGAGAGCAGCACAGAATCTGAGAGAGGGAGTTCCCAGAAGGAGAGAGTGGACAACACTGTTCAATACTCAGTAATGAGAACTGCACAGTTTCCACTCGGGTTCGCAAGCAGAAATTGCCCATGACCTTCCTAAGGAGAGTTTCATCAGAATGATAAAGACGTAAAGCAGACTGGAGAAAGAGTGTTGACAAGTGAATAGGAAATAAGGATTTGGACACAGTGTGTGCAAATGATCACTATCATGATTACCTTATGCTAAAATTTCTCTTCCCCTCTAGGCTGTGAGCATCTTGAGGGCAAGGGGTAAGGTTTCCTCCACCTCTAAGAAGATAACCTGAGGCTGGACTAGTGACTTTTAAACAACTCTCCTGCAGAAGCCCTGGGTCTTTAATTAGGGCGCTCAGCCCCAAAATTCACACAATAATAACCTTGAATAGAATTAGAGGGGAGAAAAGACACAATAATGTATTGGGCAGAAATTAATCTTCCTTAAACAAAAATAAAAGGCTCAGGGATGACTCCCACCAAGACTAGAACATGCCAACCAGACAACCAACCAGTCCCCCCAAAATAAAAGGCTCCCAAAAACTATGAGTAGAATTTTAACTGTTTTCCTCCCAATAGCGTAGATCATTTTGCCTTGAATGTTCCCTATCATTCTCAGTGAAACAAGAACAGGTACTGAAGCCTACTGTATACACCAGAATAGCAGAAGATGCCTGCTGATTATCAATTTATTTTTTACAATAAACCAGCTTGAGAGGAAACGTCTACCTTCCTTAATAAAATAAAATATATACCCTGCAAATATTAACAACAGAGAAAAAAAATCTACTCCGGGTGAGGGAATAAGACTGTGAACTCCTCTCAGAAACTCACCTTCTCCTTGGATTTTCCCCCTAATTGATGATGCAAGGACTACTCTGACTGCTACAAAATGAGCCGAGAAGCTTCCCCTCATATCCCCAAGTGCAACACAGACAAGGTGGTGTATTACCTCAGGATTGCAGGGTAACAAAAAGAAGTGAATCAGAAGTAACATTAAAACTATATGATCTGTCTATAGTTTAACCCCCAATACCCAGCAGGACCCTCAAAAACCACGTCACAGGGACCAGCACAAACCTTCTGTCCACCAAAGCCCGTCTTCTGAGTTTGCTCCCTGAGAACCAGCCTCTCCCCAAAACGACTGTCACTGTCAATTCCCACCACGTCCAGGGAGGCCATGGCTTTCAACACTATAGGACCACATTAAGATAATCATCATTTCAACATAATGAAGGGAATATTCTTTAAAACAAAACAAAAAAACAACACTCAGTATGAAGGAGGGTAGGAGAATGTCTTCTTTAAAAGGAAGGTGTTATATAATACCCATTTTATAGACAAGAAGAGGTAAGACAATTTGTCTAAAATCAAAGAATGTGAGACAGCTGGACATCAAACCAGTGGCACCTGACTCCAGGTCCTATGTTCCTATCACTCTGACTAGGCAGCTCTAATCCACTAAAGACAAAAAAAAGTAGCAAGCACCAAAACAATGGTATTTTTTTTTTCAAACTGAAAACAGCTTATGTGTGTATAATGTGTTTACAGCTATAATTTTATATCACAGATATGTTTTTCCCCTTTCCTTTGAGTAAAATTCCAATTTTATGTGATATAATTAAGTGTAGCGATATTTTACAGAGTTCTGGAAAGAATATGGTATCCAAAAATGAGCGCTAGACTACTAGGAGAAAAGCACTGCAACTTAGAGCAAAATGGACAGCTTATCCTTGGAGTGCCGTTAGTATTTGTCTCTCTGTCTGTATGACTTCAGAGTCAATCCATGGTTCCAACAGTCACTCAGAAGAAATATTATCAAAAAAGATACTTCATCAGAAATTTGATTCATCGTGTGGGCTGATAAAGAGTTTCCCATTTTGTTAAAAAACTTAAAATGCAATTTTTCATTTTGCTATGTGTCTGGGTTTTGACAAAAACATTGAGGAACAAATGGAGAAAACTGAATCCTGTGGCAATAGCACAATTTTGCCTCAAAATTTAGGTCTGGAAGAAGCTTGGAAATAATCTATTGTAATTACTCAGTTTTACAGATGGAAAACTGAGGCTCAAAGAGATTAGTGCCTCTCCTGACAATGGCAGTACTCCCTTTGACTAATGGAATTTCTATGAACCCAGAAACAAATATTATCCTAAAAATGCTGGCCCTGCCACCATGTCTGAACTGTGTGCTATGGAAATCATCATCAAATATGTGTCCGGGGCTTCCCTGGTGGCGCAGTGGTTGAGAGTCCGCCTGCCGATGCAGGGGACACGGGTTCGTGCCCCGGTCCGGGAGGATCCCACATGCCGCGGAGCGGCTGGGCCCGTGAGCCATGGCCGCTGGGCCTGCGCATCCGGAGCCTGTGCTCCGCAACGGGAGAGGCCACAACAGTGAGAGGCCGGCGCACCGCAAAAAAAAAAAAAAAAAAATGTGTCCGCCTTCCCACCAAAGAAGGGCATTATGTACCCAAAAAGGTATGTGAGAAGCCTGTTAATTAGTTGTGAATCTAGAATTTTCAGATTAAAATATCTAACAATACAAAATACACATAAAACTTGAAAGATCTGGAGAGGAGAGGTCTAACGTGCTAAACACAGAACAGCAAGGAGGGCCACCTTGTGTTAAATATCAGGTGTCAGCGACTGATACAAATTTTACAAGCATTATTTTTAATATTTTCCATAAACTGGCATCTATCAATTCCACTCTGCAGAGGAGGAAGGTGAAAGTCAGGGAAGTTAAGTGATTTCCTCAGTTTAAAGCAAGAGGAAGACCTGTTAGTGGCATCTAGGTCTCTCTGAGCTCAAGACCGCCATTCTCCCTCCACACAACACACCCCTGCCGCCCCCGCTGTTTCCATCCTGGTTCCTTCAGCCAGGTTCCACTCCTCTGCATTTCTTGGTTCACCCACTTCCTCATTCTCCCCAGAAGAACAGATCTGGTATCAAGAAGGTGCTTTCTAACAGCCAGCTACTACAAAAACAGCCCCAAGCATCAATTCACCCAGTGAATTCACCCAATGAATTGCCCTGAAATGTTTCACTAACAAGATTATTCAATTATTGGCTTGTTGTGCTTATATAAGCAAAGAAGGTGGAAGAAATACTATGATGTTGTAGCATAAAAGAGAGTGAAGGAAAAAACTTAAAGGCTATGACAAATTGAGGACTTTATCTGACACGAGGAATCACATTTAAAAAAGAAAATACAACGATTCTAAAAGCTAAGGTGGGAGACAGCTAGGAAAACAGCTATTGTAGCTGAATTTTTCCTCAAACTAGGAGCTCCAAAGACTACGAATGCATATAAATGTCCATGAAGTTTTCTCATGTCGTATTTTCTTTCCGAAGACAATCTAAATTATTCAACATAGGGGTCTGCTAATTCATATGGATGACCATTATACAGCTGACAGCTTACTGCCACTTAATTTCAGTTCTTGGATTTGTGCTTACAATTGGATTAGAGACTAGTATTATTTTAATGTTTTTGATATCAAGTGTTGAGGGGCAAAGTTTTCTATAAGTTCAAGGAAAGAAAAATAAGGGGGGGGGGATGTGAAGTACTGTCACACAGCCAATAGTAGTATATGCTGAACTCAAAGGTACCTGACCTCAGCAGGTTGTAAACAGCAGGCTTGTCACAGCCAGACAACACTGCATGGTACTGATAATTTAAATCTTACTGATTTGGTAGTTTTATTTATATTTAGTTAGTAAATCTGATTTTGTGTTATAGGTCCTAATGAAACTAAAATCTTTCTGCATTGAAAAGGAATCTAAGTAACATATACTGAAACGGGTGCTTTTCATAAGGGCCATTACACCAGTTAATTTTCCCCATTACTTACGTAATAAATATGGCCATAAAATGTGATTTAAAAAAATCATTTGTGTACAGCTTTTGTTTTTTAAAAATTGACAAATCAAAATAAGGCTCTACCAGTGGTTCCCAAATTGTGTCTCTGCGTGTAGCTTAAAAACAAAGCTTTTCCAGGTTTAAACCTAAGTGGAAAAAAAAAATTTAGTGCTTTAATTTTCTATTAAAATTGTTTTCCATAAAACTTAGTTTTATTAAATTTGAGGATTCTCCTTTATCAGATTATGAGCTTATTATTTTGTGGCATTAAATTTTCCTTTTATTTTCTTAAAAGGTGGTAGTAGTAGTTTGTTTTCTTTTTCATGTAATGACTTGACAAAATTCAAAATTTGGCAATCCTATGTGAATTCCCTAGATTTGGGGAAAATTTTTTAATAGTATATGAAACCAAAATCTCTAGGTACCACACACACACACACACACACACACACACACACACACACATACACACACAGATATAGGAATTCCCCTCTGGCACCATGGGGAAAACTCATTTTGAGCATGAACTCCCATTCAAGAAATTCTTGTTTCTACCCAAAGAAACGTTAACACTTTTCTCTCTGTCTGCCTGCCTGCCTGTCTGTCCATCTGTCTGTCTGTCTCTCTGGTCTGGGACTAAGGGTACTCGGGCGGTCAAGTCACAACTACAGCATGGAGACAGGAAGAGAGGAGCTATCATCAGGCCCCCAAGTACTTAGAAGTAGACATTTTGCTGAACATCCTAGAATAAACCACAGCCTAATAAGGTTAATAATAATGATGACAAATAGTACATCAAGAACAGAACTATGGAAGACTAATGATAGCAATAAACTCTTTGATACTCCTCTCATTGAGAAATGAAGTTTAACTGCCTTTCCCTTGAAACTAGAGTTGCCTTAGTGATTGGCTGGACCAACAGACTGCGGCAGAAGAAGTGATATTCTGGGACTGCAGAACCTTGAAGCTCCAGCCTGGAACACTGGAACCCCCTATCTCACAGTCCTGAGCTGCTAAACATGCCTGACTACCTCGAAGCCACCGTACTGTAAGGAAGCCAAACCTCGCCATGTGGAGAAGTCGTCCAAAAAAGAGAATGAGATGCCCAGCCAGCTGCCCGCTGTTCTCTAGCCCCTAACAGTTTTTCGTCATCCCAGCTGAGACTCCAGACACCATGGAGCAGAGACAAGCCATCCGGGCTATGCCCTGTCCAAATTCCTAATCCACACGATGATGAGATGATAATAATAAGTTGTTATTTTAAGCAACAGATAACCAGAATAAAAGCTAATCCCTTTTTATAAATACTAATAAAGACTTTAAAACAAAAATGAAATGTCTCAGGCAGACTAGCTGGAAACTAGAATGGCATCCGACACAAAAGAGGATATGATGCATAAAGATAAATATAAATCCATTCATTCATTTATCCAGCAAATATGTATACTACCAAGACCTATAAACAGGGAAATACACAGGCTCTGGAGATGGTTTAAAAGGAGGAAAAAAAAAAAAAGACCTGACTTCAAGGAACTTATAAAGTATTATGTATCTCAGTGTCTTCTTGCATACTTTTTAATGTTTTTCACAAAGATAACATAGTCAACAATTCAGATCAGATCAAAATGCAGACCAATCTCATAAAGTGACCCCGGGTTTGAGTTCTTCTGTGAGAAGGAAGTGAAGATTGAATCAAAATCCCACAAAAGGGCATTTGTAGTTTGTAGTAACAAAACATGCTTCAGTTAACTGTAGTATAATCAAATGTTTAGATTCTCATTTTAGACTATAAATTCAAAGCATGCGTAACTAATCCTTTTTATTTTTCCTTCATAAAGTATCAGGTTAAAGAACCTTTTAAAGATATTATTACAAACAGGCCGAATAGAACTTTGCTACTTTACTGCAGTCAAGGTTTGGGGAACCCAGAATGAGCAAAGCAAGTAAGGTTCAAAGTGAGCTGCTGTTTTAACAAGATTTATTTCTGTCTAGGTGTGTGGCTAGAGTTTAAACAGAAACACTTACTATTCCAGTGACTAAAGTAATTTTAACTGCTTCTTTTATTAAAGCATAGACAATTTAACCTTTCATAATATTATTCTCAGGGTTCTAAAATTATTCACTCTTTTTCTATTTGCAGTATTTCTCTATTCAAATTTCACATGAAGCCGAAAAGAACACAAATAGAGAGAATTCTTCTCTCAGGTATTTTTAAATACAGGAAAATGTTTGATCTCACATTGTAAAAGAATAAAATGGTAAATAAGTGTGTGCGTGGCCTCTTGGGCAAAAGACCATACATAGCATGTCTTAAAAATCATCAGCACCGAGCACAATGCCTCTGTACAAAGTACTCCGCAAATGTGTGCTGACTGATAAGACATTTATTTCTCACTTATTTTTTAAGTGTGGCCAATAAAAATAAGCAATGCTACTTTCTGTCTTAGTAAGCTCTTGAGGCAAAGAAAAAAGGATAACGTTTTCAAGAGCGGTCACGGAGAAACATATCTTCCCATTTTTTTCTTCCTAACATTAGAGGAGGTATGGTAGTGGGTATGTTAACAAATTCTACATGCTCTAAACGTCAAAATAGTAAAGGTAAGTAATAGTAAAACAGTAACCTAACTTTTAAACTGCCTTGTGTTTATCTTTTCTCTCATAATTTCGGTTTTAGCACATTACATGGTAATGTGTCAGAATTTCTTTTTTAAAACATGACACAGAAGAATAAAAATTCTCACGGCTAAAAAGTAATTCATTAATATTTTATCCAATATACTATAAAATTCAAAACAGAGTACTGAACAAGAACATAATTAGGAACTTAAAAATAATACTAACATTCCATTATAAAAAGTAAAACAATATCTGGGAGGAAGATACACAGCAGGAATATCTGATTTAACAGGTCACTGTTCCCTCTCCTAGACTGGTCTGAAGGCCAGGATTGCCGTGTGGGTGCGTCAGGAGACCTGGTCGTCTTCCTGGGTCCCCCAATGAGATTCAAGGCCAATCATTTACCATCCCGAGCCCTCAGTTTCCTCAATGACAAGAAGAGAGAGGGGCACAATTGTCTCCAAAGTCTACTTCAACTCTAACAAAGTCTACCAACCTCAAATAAAGAGCCGTTCCTCTAAACAAATAGCATCTTTTTTAACATCTTTATTGGAGTATAATTGCTTTACAATGGTGTGTTAGTTTTTGCTTTACAACAAAGTGAATCAGTTATACATATATCCCCATATCTCTTAACAAATAGAGTTTTAAGACACTCCCAACTTCCACTTCCTTAATTAAAGCACAATTATTTCCCTAATCTTACAGATAATCTACAGATAGATTCCTTTTCCCTTACTTTATCTTTACAACAATTCCCGGAGGTAGCCCGAGTCTGTAAATATTACGTGCATTAAGCAAATGTCAAAAGGGAGTCTAGGTGAGGTTATGTGATTTGATTAAAGTCTCAGCCAAAAAAGGACTAGAAATCAGATCTACTGACTTCTGGCTCAGTGCTCATATTTCCAGAAAAGCTGCTTTTAAATCCATGAGAACTACAAAATAAATTACATACTAGTAAAAAAGGAAGAAAATACGGTGCTACTTTTAAATGGCTAGATTGCTTCTTTAAATCGCAATGTCATGTGTCTTAAATATCCTCAATATAACACAATTTTAGGCCTTTATGTTTCAGAATTATTTTCAAGATTCCTGGAATTGAAAAACCCAGTAGCTTAAACACATAATAAAAATATTACCATATGTCAAAGTTTCCTAAACTGATGTATATTCCTTGACAAAAAGGGGCCCATAGTAAAACAAGTGTTGGAATATTTGTGAACTTAACACATAAGCTTTTTTAAGTTTAGTGTGGCGTTTCACAAAGTTGTTGATCGACACACATTTCAGACTTTTTAAAAAATAACAATGGAGATTCTAATGCACTTTTGTTCCAATGAACCCCTCTTGGAAAATACTTCCGTACATTTAAAAAATACAATCATTTGCTAAATGAAACACAAAATTACTATAGTTTGTCCTTACTTCCCAAGTAAGGAAACATACATATTTCCCATACATATTTTCATATTTTCTGAAAAAATGAAGTATCTTACAACTTGTTACTTTCAATGTGACAGTGCTTCTTTTTATTTTTTCCTGAAAAGTTGCTAATCTGATATTGTATTTAGAATCAATAGCAACTCAGAATAGAGAACTATGGCAAAAAATCTTCTCATAATCTTAAAATATACTCTCGGTGACACAAATGACCTCATATTAACAGGTTTCCTCCAGTTATCCCACTAAATCAAATACCCAGAACTGATGCTTAAAGAATCTGAGGGAAGCTCTCAATTCAGATGCAAGTGTATTAGCAAAGACAGGTAATCGGGGGAAAATGTTCATTAGAGAAATAACAGTGGAACCAATCTTAAACCCTTATAGGGATTTGTGTCCAAAATGGGGAGCAAACGTTTATAGTAAAGGTAAGACTAATCACCTTATCACTGATGCCCAGTTCACCTGACAGCAGTATGAAAGTAACTCTAAGTGTGGGTTTTGCCCTATTTATAAAATAGTAAACTCTGAGGCAAAGGCTAATTTAGCTAATCTGAATTTATCTTGTGCTCATGATTTTATGACACTAGGTGAGTTTATTTAAGTCCCAAAGGAATTAGACATTTCAAACCCTTCCTCCAGACAACTCTGAGTTCCCTAATACAAATTAACCAAACACACTTCCTTTGTACTTCCAACTAATAATGTTTAGCACGTCCAAAAATACTTTCAAATGCTTTTGAAAATGTAAGGCAGCTTAGAAACTTGAGCTAAGTTTTCAGTAATGGTATTTTAAAAGTGGTATAACTTACCACTCTAAGCAAAGAGGCATGACTTGTCACTGGTAATGGTAACATGGGACGCTGAAAAGAGCTATTTTGAAAAAATAAGAGATTGTAGGTTCTAGTCTCAAACCTCACCCTTCCCCTCACATATATGAAACTTAATGCTTATATAACACACAAATCAAATTTTGGTTTAAAAATGAAAGAAATTATAGCAGAATAAGTCATGTATTTGCTTTTAAAGGTAGATCAAAATAATTTTTTTTTTAAGAAATAGAAGCAGTCTGCAGTGTTGCCTAGAAGATTTTAGATATTTCAGTTCTTTCTAATCCTTAAATATTTACACAAGTTTCCCCACCCCATCTCTTATATCTATTTTAGAATTTAGAAGGTCATTCTGTTAACCAGGCCATAAACAGCTCTCAGATACAGAGTAAATTTCAAAAGCTACTTGCTTGTCCATAAATACATGAACAAGTCGTGTTTTAAGCACAGAATACCACAAAAAGACTCACAAAAAGGTATCAAAGTATGGTATGTTCACCAACCTACAGTTATCCTATTTTCTGCTACAGAGTGAATAAAAGTCACCTTTGCACAAGTGAGTTGAGACTTCAAGTACTCGATTAAGGAGTACTACACATCTAAAACCACTTAAGAAATAATAACAAACAGCATTTTTCTGGAAAGTCACATTAAAAAGATGAAAGTACCCAAACCCCATGGCATAAAAAGCCTCTACGAGAGAAACAACTGAAGAAACCTGCACTCTGCAGACTGCTAAACTGGAACCAAAACCCGGAAACATGTTCATCTCAAGTAAAACACTGGGAAGTGAGGGTCTTGAAATGCTCTTCAAATATGGAACCCAGCGGTATTTATTTCCTAAATGTAAAATATAATTTTTAAAAAGTAAGTCTAGTGGAAAAGATTGACATTTAAGCACTCTGAAACTATTTTTCATCACTTGTTAAGCTTCTTTTTTTAGAATATTACAACTGTACTGTTATAAGGTGGAAAGAAGACCACTGTCCTTCTGGGCAGCCTTCTAACTTTGGGAACGTAGCCATCTCCCATGGATACGCTCTCCCTGGGCAGCTCTGGCCTGTAATCAGTGTTCTCCAGAGGACACTTCCTTCAAGTCATCTTTCCTTTTATCTGGAGGCAGCACAGAAATGATAAACCCTGTGGACTGACGCTACTCATTCCTAGCCACTAGAGCCTTTCCATTCATTTCAATGCCCTAAATTGCCAACAAGGGCAATAAAATACTGGTAGGTGAAGAAGCTGTGGAGAGCTAATAAAGACAACGCACTGCGCCTCACCGATCACTTCTTGATAATGTATCCTTTAGAAATCGGGTAAGATATTTAATACTGGTTATAAAGGATGGATCATCTAGATTGTTGATAATACAAAAGTCCATCCATCTGGGATTTTTTTCCTCTTTTATTTCGGCTATTTCTTTGGGCGTTCAACACCTCTAAGGAAAAGAAAGGGTTGAGAAAATGAGGTAAAATTCCAATCTATGAATTTCATTCCCAGTAAAAGCACTTAAAATACAAAACAAATAGAATAACCTCTTAGAGACATAAAAGAAAATACACTAAAACTCTAAAAGTGGTTATGTAAGGATGGTGCCATTTGTGGGTAAATTCTTTAATGTCCACACCTTCTCAATTATAACCATATTTAAACCAAAACAGTGAAAGAACTGTTGAGAAGGCAAGTTAAAACTAATGATTTCAAATATTTTCACTATCCTGAGTTTATTTTCTATAAGACAAAGGGGAAGCTGCCTATACAGCTTGACAGTATAAACAAATATAAAAATATCTCATAATTATTCCCTTCCTCACTGTCTATGTGAAGGTGGGGAAAGGAATAAAGGAAATGAAAGCCATGAGTTCACACTCACAAACCAAAACCACAAGAAAAATAATCTAAAACCAGACTATAGGAGGCAGGAGAAAAGCAAGATTCTCTACACAAGAAGTGATTTTGCAACACTAATAGGGTAAAGCCACATTCCTGCCACAAGCTTCATGCTTTCAAACAGGCCAGCTTCATGCTTTCAAACAGGCCACACAGCTGGCGGTCTCAAAAGCTCTCCAGACAGGAACCAAGACTGTAGGAAAAATCAGTAGGTCTCAGACCTAAACTGAGTCCGAATCTGATTCTGATGACACACTGCCCTGCTGGGGCATAATACGATGGCAGCCAAAAACTCAGTTCAGTAGATGATTATAACTTCCACAGAAAAGTCCTGAAGAACCACTGCTTTGAATGTGGGCCCCTTTAGTTAATAATGATCTGTCCAAAGTATTGAAAAAATGCTTTCTAGAGAGAGTCATCCACATGATGCATAGCACAGGGAGAATGCTGCAGAAAGCATCCAGAGGTAAACTATGTTTGTGTGAATATTAAGAGACAAGTTTCCTCTGGAAGTCAAAGCCCCGTGCGGTTGAAAAGAAGGACTTATTAGATTTGGAGACTGAACTTGGTTTACAAGGGCTCAGGGGTTGTTTAATGAGAGGTTTTAAAGGGACCACGTTTTCACCAAGCACTGGGAGAGTCCCCTATGAAACTACAGTGACCAACTCCAAGAAGCCAGACCCCTTCCTACACGAATCCCAAACACTTCACCTCAACTGCCAGAGGACACTCTAAAGCAGCACTCTGGTTCTGTTTTTAGAACATTCAAGAAATTACTCATCCAAAAGAGATTTGAGGAGATACCTGAAGAGCTGGCTGTGCTACATACATTTTCTTCCTCACAGAGGAAGTAGTCTCACTAAGACATTCTTCACCAAACAGGAAGAAAAAACAGCATTCTTTCCTATGAGGCTTGACATTTTCTATTGTTGTATCAGGAATTTTTTCCTTTAAGCTAGAATGTATTTTATAAATTCGATTCTTAGATAATGCTTTCCTCTTAAGTTAAAAAATATAAGCTTTGAAAAGTGCACAAAATGAGCAAGTGAATAATCTATCCACAAACTGTTAATAAGTTATTTATTTCATCACATCACCTAAATATAATCCTAAGAAAATTATCACATTGTCCATTAAATCTAGGTACACTGATAACCAGTTCTTACTGAAATCTCCTTCTTTCAACAAAGCCATTATGACTCTAGGTCTTAGTCAAGACTATTAATATGAGTTGATTCCTATTATAAAGATTTACTGGGCTTCCCTGGTGGCGCAGTGGTTAAGAATCCGCCTGCCAATGCAGGGAACACGGGTTCAAGCCCTGGTCCAGGGAGATCCCACATGCCACGGAGCAACTAAGCGCGTGCGCCACAACTACTGTGCCCGAGCGCCTGGAGCCCGCGAGCCACAACTACTGAAACCCGAGCGCCTAGAGCCCGTGCTCTGCAACAAGAGAAGCCACCGCAATGAGAAGCCCGCACCCTACAACGAAGAGTAGCCCCGGCCCGCCACAACTAGAGAAAGCCTGTGCACAGCAATGAAGACCCAACGCAGCCAAAAATAAATAAATAAAATACATTTATTTTTAAAAAAAAAGATTTACTGATATTTAAGATAAACAGTAGTAATTATTATAACACACATGGCATTGATAAATGTTATGAGCTTGCTTCCTTTTCACTTATAAAGTAGTATTCATTCCAAGTACAAAAAACTGTAGATTTCAATAAGCATGACATCAATTATTGTATGATAATAAGCGATACTATAAGAGCAATATGAGCATTTACTAGCATTCAAAACGTTTACAGTTACAACCAGTATTTGAATTTAAGTAGCTTTTTCTCTAGTATCTTCATCCCTGAGATGTACTAAAAAATAGTAAATGTGTGCAAGGTTTGGAAATAGGTCATAATTCAAATACTGACTTCTGTCGCTTACCATATGTATGATTCTGAATAACTTAACCTCTCTTAGTTTCTTCATCTGTAAAATGGGAATAATATAGACCATGTTGAGTTGTTAAGAGTGTAAATAAGAAAACACCTGTAAAGCACATACGGACGGGTTTGGCCCACAGTAGGCACCTAATACAGTAATTACTATAATCATTATTGAAGTTGCAGAGATCAACCAACTAATTCCTAGTAATAGCCACAAAAGTGAAGTGTTCAGGACCTTCAGAAATATTTCAAAGAATTTGTTTTAAAGATGTTTTTTAGACTTGAACTTCTAGGTGCCACAAAGTCCAGATAGCATCTCTCATTAGGCTGTGTGGTAAGATTTTTCTATTAGGAACTTTCTTGATGTTAGTGAGAGACAAGCAGGTATTCCATCTCTACTTGAAACACTAGGACTGCCAACTACTGAGTCAGATTTAACTAACACATAAACTACTCAGACTATGCTAAACACTTGGGGAGGCTGCATCGAATTTTTCAACAGTTCGTCAGTGAATATTGTGTGTACAACTGTGCACTGGAAACTTGGCACACACATCAAGGATCAACATAACCCCTGCCCTCAAAGCGTTTACCATCTAAAGGAAACAAACAAAAAGAAATCAAAGAAAAATGCAGGAAAGTACATTAATTCTTAGTATTCTTAGTAGTAGGCTAAAGATGGTTATGGAGAATGGTGGACAACTGATGTTAACTAGAAAAGCTTCTTTGAGTCAGTCAGCTTTGCTATGCTTTAAAAACAGGAGAGAAAAAAATGAATGACTGATAGATGAAAGGCAGTTATAAATATAAATTACAATTTGGACACTGAATGTAGCCAACAGTAAGAATGCACATCAAAGTAGGATAAAACGTTAAGTAACTATCACAGTGAAAACAAAATCATCTGGAGAAGGCAAAGAATAAAATCAGCAAACTTTGAAAAAGTTATTGTTGGGGAGAATAATAGCCTAACCTGGAAATTTAATAAAATTTTTAAAGTATTTGATACATTAATTGCTTTGCTAGTTATTCAATTTAGCGTAAGAAAAATCATTGCCTAGGGATACTCCATTTATTACCAGGACCAAGTTTCTATAAAAACAATGGGCAAATCAAATTGCTGATTATATGGTTTATAATGTCTAACTCAATACTGCCTACCAAACTATCTTTAAACTTTCTGTTATGTGGTGTGAGCCTACGAGTTTAACTGTCAAATTTTCCAGGAAAAGATAAAATCAATAAATAAAACTAACCCCAAAAAGGGTCAAATTTTAAAAAATAATACGTATATGTACACACAACTCTTCAGATATTATACAGCAAGTTAACAGCTATTCCCAGAGCAATCCTGATCTTCAGTGGGGATGAACAAGCTCCCATTAGCAGTGCAGGGTCCCATTCCCCAGGCCTAGACCCTCACTACCCCTATGACTGGTCCTATACACCACCGTAATTAGCTCTGCAACTTTTCTCTCTCTCAATATAGCATTCCATTTTTCAAGATTGACATACATATGCCTAAGATACACACTCTTAGGACAAAATATACCAAGTAAGCTAGTGATTATTCCACTTCAAAATTCTCTATCTTCTCTATCGTATATTGATAAGATATATGCTATCTAACTCCAAAAGGATATGCTGAGGTTTATTGGGTCGATTTGTTTCCAAAATCTAGTGCAAACTTTCATTTCCTTATTCCCTATGAACTGGTCAAGAACCAGGTGCCAGAGGTAGGAGAAGTCGTGTTAATATTATCCTTACCCTTACAGGATGTATTTGATAGATAAACAATCTCTGAAACAAAATTAATACCCTTTCTCACTCATTCCAAGAAGAGTCTGCTATCCCTAGAACTTGCTCCACAGAGATGTTAGAACAGGTCTTCTGCTTCCAAACTTGGCCTCATAACTGGAGCAGCTCTTTCAAATGATATCTGTTCTTTCTCCCTTTAATGAAACTATCATTCACTCTGTTCTTTTTAGATTTTCCTTTACAAGATTGTAAGATAAACAAATGTTCATTTTGGAAAACAGAAAAGTAGAAAAGAGAGGGAAATAATGTTCACTACCACCCCATACCCCTGTAGTACCTTTTGTTAATAGTTTAGCTAATATTTTCATTTAGTTTATTTCTTTCAGGTGTTTTTCTATCCATATCTTTAAATATGATTAAATATAATTCTCTATAACAATTCACTACTCTGTTTTCCCTTACCATAAAAGCTGTTGCTATCATAAGAATATCATTTACTTAACCATTTCTTCCCTGTTTAACAGCACTGTTTCACTGCTTAGAAACTGTATGATGGGAATCTTTGCACATAAGTCTTCATCTGGATGTACAACTACTTCCTTGAAACAGAATATCAGGAGTAGCATTCCTATGTCAAAAAATATGATCAATTGTAGGGTTCCTGATATATGAAGCCAAAGTGATTTTCAGAAAATACCAATTTATACCACAAACCAGTAGTTCATGAAAATACTCTTTAATCACAATCTAATTAACAAAGGTCAGACTCTCATTCATTTTGCTAATTTGATACACAGAAAATGGCATCTTATTGCAGTTTTCACTTGTATTTTTTATTTAAGAATACAACCCAGGGGACTTCCCTGGTGGTCCAGGGGCTAAGACTCTGTGCTTCCGATGCAGGGGGTGACCGTTTGATCCCTGGTTGGGGAACTAAGATCCTACGTGCCATGTGGTGTGGCCAATTTAAAAAAGAAGAAGAAGAATATAATCTATTCTTTATAGAGGCTAAAATGAGACTTAGCTTTCCCCCAGGATCCTTGACATGGGTGGCCCCATGAACTTGGTCTGGTCTTTCTGGCCAAAGCTTAGTCACCTCTACTTCATCACCTCATAAATGGAGGCCATTACCACCTAAGCAGTAGACTGCTCTCCCTGGGACACACCTACCATCCCGGTGGCAGACAGCTCAAATGGAGCCACCAGAAAGCCAGGCTGGACTAGTCTTTCCCTCCCCATAACTAGCAAGAGAAGCCAAAAACACTGGGCTAAGGTTTCACAGATTTCTGCAGAAACTTCAACTGTTCTTAATAATACTTTTCTCAATCCTCCTGGCACCCATGATACAGTTCAACGCAGTACGATTTCTGAGTTGCCTAGTACTTATAACACAAACTCTAAGTCTGTGTATATTATGCATATAAAGTACTCATGTTCTTACCCTTAATAATTAAGTTACTACCAGGTACATATCAGTCTGTGTATGTGTGTGTATGAAGGACACATTCTCTTGACCTTATTATCTAAGTTTTCCCACGTACATGTGAAAGGATAAAGGCATTTCATTGCTATTAGTTCAAACTAGTGACAGCAATAAAACTAATACAAATAAAATCATGGAAAACTGACCCTTCCACTCTTCACATACAGAGAAAGGGGGAGGGACAGTTCAAGTGTTTTGATTCTAGAATCATACAGAGAACTTAAAGTAACTTGAAGGGCATGTCTTTTATAAAATTATCTGTTACATGGAAGGTTCAGATGAGGAAAACTGATAGCAGGTTTTTCTTTTCTTATGTTACTTACATATGATGAATGATAAAGATTGTTGGTCATAGCCTCAGTGATCTAATATTTAAGATATTAAGCCCAAAAGCTAGTGCCCTTGTCCCTTATGCAGAGTAAACGCTCTGGTAACTCTAAGCTATCTTCCCAACAGCCAGGATCTTCCAGGTACATAAAAGTGGAAGAGGAGAGGTGATGAAGTATTTAGTCTTCGATGGTTTTAAACTTCAAAATAAATTTATTGGTGGTAGTCCATAAACTCAACACTGACTTACATAAGGCAGAAATGGCCTTAAAAAATTGAAAGGCCTCAGCTACCTTACTGTGGTTCTAATAAATAACTCATTTACTGGGTTTCTCTAGAGACGGCACTCTTGAGTAGGACAATCAGTAACTCAGTCCTGTCCTGATAGCTCTTTACTAGCAACTACCCACTTCATTGCCTTTGCTTAAGCTTTCCTTGCCTAACTTCAAACTTCTCCATTTCTGTTACAAGATTACAGATTTTCTTGAAGTTTGCTCAAGGAGATTAATTCATTCTGCTTTGTGTCATCTCTTTCCATACAACACAAGCACACATGAACAGTCTTCAAATGAACAACAATCTTGCCATCTATTCATTTACATTTTGAATACTATATTTGAAATAAATTGAGTAAAGTATGCCTGTTAAAGGAAGACTCAACAGAAAGCAAGACTCCTGTATGTCTCCTCTCCTCATAAATATACACCTACCTTCCCCTGAAATTCTTAAAAGATCCATTCAAATATTGTCCAAAAGATACTTCAAAGCTTGTTAAGCACCAAACTGCCTTAACTGATTGTATTTCAAAGATATTTACTTTAAAAATTCTTCAACCCATTCTCTATAGTTAAAAAAAAAAAAAAATAGTGGCATCAATCACAACACTGACTGACAAAGTTAATTCAGTTAAAAGCCAACCAGTTAAATACAGCAGCAGTATGATCTGACAATATGACGGTGTTCACGACTAACCAAAACCCTCCAGCTAAAACAAACGTATTAAACAACAGAAAGAAATTTACCTGACTTTCCAAAGTCATTTTTAATCTTACTAGAGAAAGCAATCATACAGTAGATAATGATTAAACATGATGTATTAAAAGACTCTAAAGAACAGAACAAAGATAGATAGATAGATAAATAGACAGATAGGTTTTAAAAGCTGCATTACCTACCAAGTGCTTCCAACAATCCTCAGTGCTTTGGGAGACAGCATTTTAATGAACCAGCCTATGTATCCCATAGGCTCAACCCACATTTCCTGACTTCTATGACAAGGATTGTCATTAACCTACCAAGATCACCAGGAATGCAGTACCAGTGTGTCCATACTTAAACCTTTCATCTATTTGAGCAAAACAAAAACACTGTGAAACTGGAATGGCAGGTCACACAACTTAGCACTATTATACACTGGTTTCAGATGAGACCGCCTGACTAATCGGCGTACCTGAGACTCATACAGGAACGGCAAACACATGTAACTTGCACAAACCTGGAAAAACAACTAATCAATTCAAGTAATTTTCAGCAGAATAACTTACTGTAAGACTATGTAAACCATACTCTGAATAAATGTCTGAAGTCCCATAGATCATATGTTATTGCTATATTTTGATACAAAAAAAGACCTAGATTTTCTATTCATAAAGGTCTTTACTGAGCTCTTCTATAAGACAATTAGTAAGTCTGTGACATTCCTGGATACAAGTTTTCTCGTTCTCACCAATTCTCCTTTGTAGACATCACTTGTAAATTTGATTTCTTCAATAAAGATATTTATCATTTTAAATTCCTTTAAAATTTCCCTTAAATAAAATTTTAAATGAAACAAGTGGTTTCTAGAATATTTCATTGTCCTTATTATAAGAAAAACTTTATTAATAAAAAAGCAATCAAAGCTTGCTTACAAAGATAGGAATTAGGGGGGAAAAAAAAACCTCAGTAATATTCAAGTATTCAAGACCATGCACATGACCATTAACCTTTAAATATGAATAGGAATATACATTTCATGTTAAATATCTTTTCATTCTAAAACATAACTTTTAATTTTCATTTCCCTGATATCAAACTCGATACCCTACCAGAATAAATAAAATTTAAAAGGGGAAAAGATTAATAAGACCAACAATGTTGGATGTGAAGCAACTAGAACCCCATACATTGCTGATGGGAATGAAAACGTGTACAAAAACTTCAAAAACCAATTGGCAGTACCTACTAAAGCTCAACTTAACATTATTCTCAAGCCCCAGGATTTCAATCTTGGGTGTATACCCAAGAGAAGTGAGCATAAAACATGTATAAGGGGCTTCCCTGGTGGCGCAGTGGTTGAGAGTCTGCCTGCCGATGCAGGGGACATGGGTTTGTGCCCCGGTCCGGGAAGATCCCACATGCCGTGGAGCGGCTGGGCCCGTGAGCCATGGCCGCTGAGCCTGCACATCCGGAGCCTGTGCTCCGCAACGGGAGAGGCCACAACAGTGAGAGGCCCGCGTACCGCAAAAAGAAAGAAAAAAAAAAAATGTATAAAACTAAAAGCACGTAAAAGAATGTTCATAGCAGCTATATTCTTAAAAGCCAAAAATGGAAATGATCCAGATGTCCATCAATAAGATGAATACAAAAATGTTAATACAGTCACATAATGGAAAGCCATACAGCAATGAAGAAGAAGAAATAAACACTGTGCTACAACATGGATGAATCTCACAGATGTAATGCTGGGGTAAAGAAGCCTGGTATCAGAGAGTACTTTCTATATGACTCTATTTTTATAAAGTTCAAGACTAGGTAAAACTACTCAAGGAGGAATCAATATCTATGGGGATAGACAGCAGAATAGTGGTTATCTTTGGGAGGATACTGATGAGAGGGGGCACACAGAGAGTCTCCTGGGGTGCTGGAAATGTTTTCTGTAGGGATCTGGGTAGTATTCACAAAGGTGTATACATATTTACACATATATACAAACTCATCTGAGTCATAGTCTGTCTTACCCCTTACTGGCTTCCTGACCTTTATAAGTTACTTAACCCCGCTACTCCTAACCTTTTCCTGTATAGGATGGGGATAATACCTTTGATACAGGGTTGATATTTAGATTATAAAACATTCAAAAAATGGCAATTACTATTATTACCTGTTTTTTTAATTTGCATCATCAGAGGAACATGGTGAAAGGCTTTACGAAAGTCAATAGTAAAAAGAAAGAACCTGCAGTCATGGGAAAAAATCAGACACAAGTTTTCAAAATCTGGACAGGTCTGATGCCATATAGTATAAAAGCAAAAACACAACTCAAAAAAATTCATGTGCAGTCACAAGAAAAGGAGAAATTTATGTAATCTTAAAAGGTGTGAATGTGTACAATACACTTATGAAAGATTTCAGTTGAAGTGGTTAGTTGTAAAAGCAAAGCAATTCTAACACCTAAGGCTTACCTGGAAAAGGCAGTTATACAAAGCAAATAGATAAGAAATTAATAATGTCTTATTAATTTTAGTACTTTTCTCTCCTAAATAAAAACTTTTAATTAGCTAATTTGTTTTAAAGCCTCTCATACTCCCATTTACTTAAGAATGGTCAGCACAGAAAACAGTTCTAACACTGAGGAGGGATTTATTTAATCCCAAATTGCTCATAACAGCATAGCTTTTAATTATAAAAAGCAAATTCCATGTTTAAATTACAACTTTAGCGAAAGTGTTATATTTTTAACATATTTTTTACTGGATTTTTTCTTATAATAATGGTCAAAAGTAAAATTGTTACTTATGAATTGTTTCTGCACATAGAAACAACAGCATAAAGCTTTCTTACTAAAACCAAACAAAACAGAATTCTAACTTGACCAACGCAATGCCAGAATGCTAAATTTAAAAGCTTAAAATAACCTAACACAATACAGTACCGCACATAAGTAACTGCAAAGGGTCATTTCAATATTCAAACTTTTACTACAGCTTGCACGAGTCTTTGAATTTATTCTGATTCAAAATTCTAGCTTGCTCAAATATAAAATGCTACTAAAAATGTTAAACTAATTTGAAAAACTACTACAACTGTATAAATTATACACAGAGATATTTTTCTTTTTACAGTTCTCTTCAGTTCACTAAGAAAATTTATAGCTAAAAGTAAATGAGATAATCCTGCTTTAAGCAAGTATGTCTAAAATTACTGCTATGTATTAATTTGTGTCAACTTTTTAAAAGCCTAACACTTTGATGTTATTTTCATAGCTACATTTTTTTCTGGCATTAAACTGCATACTAGCAGAAAAACCAAAGTAAAAATCAGACTTTATCCAAGTTCATTTTAAGCTAAGCTTTAATTTCCATTTAAGCTTTATCTTTCAAGGCTCACATTTAAATTTTCAAAACAAACCTCATACTCCATAAGGTAGCAATCAAATTATATTGTTAACAAAATCATTAAGATGTTACAGTCCCGGCAAAGGCAGTATGAAAAAAATGCATTTTCACACGCAGAAACAAGTTATAGTTTTAAACAATAAACCATGACTTACATCATGAAATGAATAGAGATGCTGAAAAGGTTAGAATGAAAGTCCCCTTCAGGTCAACAGAATTTACTTTTATATTCGTGTTTCATGAATTCCTTTACTAAGGTTTGAAAAAAACACCACTTACGAAAAGCAGTCACTATGTGATGATGGAGGCCATTTTAAGACTTGTAAATCAACTCTTTTACTAAAACCACGAGTATATAGTAAACGGTAACTGGAATTCAAAGAGGTCGGGGATGAAGCCAACACAATTGCTTGTAGCTACAACTGGACAAAGTAAATACTCCAAAATTTTCAGATCTCTAGCAGTTTTTTTAAAAAGCTAGTCAATTTTTTTTTTTTTTCAGTTAAAAACACAACTACACTTGTATCTGAGCAGAGAATATCTGTGCCGAGTTTAAGCCTACTATGAACTCAAATGGCTAGATCTGTAAGCAGGTTTAAAACTATGCTCAGTAATTAAAAGAAAACCACCTACACGTAAATATGTTCCACAATACCACGATACACTACAATATGACTGAGTCTATGTCAAGAATGCTGGTCTGACTAAAACTTTTTCCCAATTTATTCCTAATTCTAGATATAAAGATGAGTCTTTTTCTTTGGAAATTGATAGAAAATTCTACCAAAATCCCCTTTGACTGCTTTAGTCATAAGTTTTGCTGTTGATACTACTGTTTTCTGGGGAGGGTGGCAAGTACTTCAAAAAAAAACACAAAACTTATAATGTGTATTAAGGTATATGACATAAGATATATTGCTATTTAAATACATTTTAACAGCAAATGTCATGCTTCAATCAAACTAATATTTTTTCCACTTTAAATAAATCACAAGTGACCAATGCTTGCTTTGGTGCTCTGAATACTCTAAGTCTATTTAATCTTTAAAGATCAAGCTCCAGGAGTCCATAGTTCAGAGAAACACATGCTTTACAAAACCTGGGAAATGGTTGCTTAATACAGAGAGGAGTAAAAAGCACTGAAATCATCACATATTGGAGGTGAGAAATACATTATTCTTCTTCACAGAGGACAGTGCCTATATTTCAGTCATTACCTTGAATCATCAAAGCAGGCTTGAAAGGAAAATGTTACTACCTTCATTTTACAAAAAGAAACGGAGAAAACTGAGTTTAAATAACTTGCCTAAGGTCTCACTGCTGATGGCAAAGCAAGGATTCAAACCTAAGATTTCACATTCCAAATTCCACCTTCTTTCCACTCTACCTTTACCCACTGCAATATTTGGTTGTCGCGTTTATCAAAGAGCCTGGCAGGACCAGTCTTTGCCAGCTGCTTGCAAGGCATGTTCAAAGACTGGACTCATTTATTAGCCGACGCCGATGAATGAATGAAAAGACTCAAAAGCAAATTGAACAAACTCAAGGACAGTCGCAAGCGTGCACTATTACATCGATGTGTATCCCGCCGTATACAGCGCCGGTGCTGTAAAATCCCCGCGGGGCTGCATCCTTCCCAGATCCCCCAGCTCTCCACTGCTACTGGATAGAAGGGTCTCCGGAACCCTCGGGGGCAAGTGTGAGGCAGTGAACTCTGCTCTGTCCTCAGCACTGGCCTGAGAGGTCAAGGCTCTCGCTTAGTCAAAGCAATGATTTCCCTTATAACCTGCTCAGCTGGGTTCTCTTTTGCAGACTGCCAGACGATGCGAATGTCCACTCGCAGCAAAACTATCACAGCGCGTTTCTGAAGCATCTGCAGTTCGCCAGCGTGCCGAGGCATGGAGGTTTGAGAACCACTGGCCTGGGCGCCTCTGAGGACATAGCCAACCAAGCCGGGACACTGACAGTGAGCTCGGCAGTCCTGAAAGCCACCAGGCCCTCCATCAGCTTGTTCAGCCAGGCCATTTCACAACTACGTGCCCCTTGCCTGACCCATGGCATACCTATTTTCTAAGAGTGGGTATTACTGGTCAGTTATCCTGTCATGCAATAAATTCTTTTTCACACGTATGCTTATTAATTGTGAATTCCACTTCTTCCTTCCTTCTTTTCACCATTTCCTCTACTTCTTATCAATACTATCCTTTTTCTTTCTGCTACTACCCTGCTCCAGCTCTTCATAATTCCACCATTCAATAACCACTTCACTAACTAGTCTCTCTCTATAAACAGTCTCTTCTATATACTGCTGCCTAACCGATCTTTAAAAGGAGCTTTCACACGGGGAGGGGTAGTGTTTGGGGCTAGCAGATGCAAACTACGACATATAGAATGGGTAAACAACAAGGTCCTACTGTATAGCACAAGGAACCATATTCAATAGCCAGTAATAAACCATATGGAAAAGAATATGAAAAAGTATATATAAAAAAAAATAAAATAGCTTTCATCATGTCCAACTCTTTCAATAGCTCTACACTGTGAACTAAATCCATTCTTAACACCTCTGCCTAACTTTTAATGCCTAATTTGTATCCTCCCTAAATTATTTATCCAACCTAATTTCCTACTTCAGATGGACACCAAAGAACCAAATCGGCCTCTATAATTAAAAAATCACAAATCGGACCAAGCCAGCCCTCCTGCTTCCTAACCCTACATTTGCCAACTTGACCTCTGAGGGTATCAAAACATGTCATTCCCACATTGGAAACTTTCAACAACTCCCCACAGCTTATGTAAATTCAAATTCTTCAATTAGACATTGAAAACTCTCCATGATCTGGCCTCAAAGTATCTTTCCCATCTTCTTCTTCCTACAACCAAGGGACATCCTGTTCTCTAATGACACGGGGGTCTCAGCCTTTCCTGGCAGAGATCAATCACCCTGGCCTTCCCTGTATCTATGTGTCACGATGCTCAGCTTGCATCCAGATCCCTGTTGGCTCTACCTGGTAACATCCTTCCCGTCTTTCGAGGCTCTGCTCCTACTCGTGACCCGTGATCTCACTTCTGAAAATTAGATCTCTCTAGTCTGTTTCAAACAAAACCTTTCTTTATACAGCTTATGAGGCCCTGTCTTGTATTTCAGTTATACTGGTCCACATGTTTCATCTCCTCTTTTAGAGCATGAAGCTCTTAAGGGCAGGGGGCTCCGGCTTGATCTTTACATCAATCCTAACAACTCGTCGTACGTAGCTCAGGACCTTTCTTGAAATACCTGTTAGACATAATAAATGCCTATAAATGGAGTGTATCTGGATCCCTGGCAAAGCCATCATATACTCTAGCTGGTAGACATGGTAGGAAATAAAATATAAGCAAAATGACCAAAAATTATCAGAAAGTCTCAAGATTATCAAAAAGTCAAGACTTTTAAACGTGGAGACTTGTGACAGCACTTAATATTTTCATCCTGCTCTGGTGGCATCAGTTACCTCTGCCCACATAAACCGTGGTCATTGCCTCACTCGCCCTGAACATGGTCCCCTCATTCCTGCCTCCGTGAGCTCTGCGCACACGGCCCCCCATACTTGCTCACCCCTCCCTTCAACGTCCACAATAAGCTTTCTCGAGAACCATGGGACACATTCACATTTGTGCCGCAACGTCTGTTCCCTAGAGAGCAGTGCTGAGGCCGTTGCTCTGGACCACGGCAGAGCCAGCTGCTACCAGAAAGTGTCTGTCTGCCAGTGAAACAAACCACTGCACTAAAACAGCTGAACAGATTTTACACGGAATCTGTCGTCATCGTTGTTTTAATTGTGGTAAAATACACGTAACACAGAATTTGCCATCTTAACCATTTTTAATAAAAAGTGTACAGTTCAGTAGTGATAAGGGCATTCTCACTATTGTGCAACCCATCTCCGGAATCCTTTGCGCCTTGCAAAACCGAAACTCCGTAGTTGTTAAACAGTGACTCCCATTTTCCACTCCTCCCTACCCGCTGTCCCTGGCGGTCACCATTCCACTTTCTGTCTCGATGCATTGACCCTATAGGTACCTCGGGGGAGGAGAATCATGCAATAGCTGTCGTGTTGTGACTGGCTCATTTCACTCAACACGCTGTCCTCAAGGTTCATCCATGTTGTCAGAATTTCCTTCCTTTTTAAGGCTGAATCATATTCCACTGTAGGTAGAGACCACAATTTATTTATCCATTCATCTCTCCGTAAACACTGAGTTGCTTTCACCTTTTGGCTATTATGAATAATGTTGCTATGAGCACAGGTGCACAACATAGGGTTTATTTTGTGAAAACCCAAGAGTCACCCCTGAGGGGCTGTGTGAAAAGAGGACAAAGGTACCTCCAAAGGGGGGAAAAAAAGTCACCTTACAAAGAGCCAAAACTTAGAGACAAGTGCCCCTTACAAATACTGATGGAGACAGGTCCGTATGCATGAAGATGCCAGGGACCAGGGGCTGCTCACAAATTAGGCCTCAGCGCTAACATAAACTCATTACTATTTTTTAATACGTGGTATAGACCGAATATTGACAACTTTTAGAGTAATCCTATGTACACACACACACACACACACACACACACACACACACACCATGGCCCCCCCAGCCTTGCTGAGGAGAATCACTAATCAGAAACAAGCAAGTCCCCGTTACTGCTCGTCTGGAGCACGCTAGGAAAGTTGTCCTTGAGAAAAGGAGCTCCTCTAACACTGGCACTTGTGATACTCAGTGTGGGGCTCACATTTCCCATCAGGCAACAGTACTGTCTCTCTCCTCTTCTTCCACATTCCCAGCTTCAACCGTGAACTTGGACGTAGCTCTCACTCTTAGCCCCAGATCTCCAGGATGAGAGGGTAGAATTCATTCTTGATCCAGAAAAGTTTCTTCTGCAGGACTGCTCACAAAGCCGGAGGAGGGCCATTCACAGCCAGACGCTGTCACACTGCACGCCTCCCAAACAGCAAGAAGAGCAAGATGGTGAGAATTCCTGCCAGCACACCCCTCCCAGGGCTCCTTGTCTGGTCAGCAAGAGCGTGGGAGGAAGGGGTCTGACAAAGAAAAGAATTCCGACTCAACTTTCCACAAAGATCTTTCTGGATAGGAGCAGAGGATACTGATTAAGAGCACAAGTGGTGGGACTTCCCTGGTGGCACAGTGGTTAAGAATCCGCCTGCCAATGCAGGGGACATGGGTTCGAGCCCTGGTATGGGAAGATCCCACATGCCACGGAGCAGCTAAGCCCATGTGCCACAACTACTGAGCCTGTGCTCTAGCGCCCGCGAGCCACAACTACTGAGCTGGCGTGCCACAACTACTGAAGCCTGCACGGCTGGAGCCCGTGCTCCGCAATGGGAGGGGCCGCTACAGTGAGGGGCCCGCGCTCCTCGCAGCTGGAGGGGGCCCGCATGCAGCAGTGGAGATCCAATGCAGCCAAAAATAAATAAATTAAATAAATAAATTTTTTTTAAAAAAGAGCACAAGTGGTGGAGGCAGACGGCTGAGATCTGCACACCAGCTGAGGGACCTGACTCCTTTGTGCCATCTGCAAAACAGGGGTAATGATCATACCCACTTCAAACCAGGGCTGCTATCAGGTTTTAAGTAAACGAGTTAGTTGTGGTTTTTTTGTTTTGTTTTTGTTTTGGCCACGTGGCGCTGGCACTGTGGGATGTGGGATCTTATTGCCCCAACCAGGGATCGAACAGTCGCACCCTGCAGTGAAAGGGCGGAGTCTTAACCACCAGACCGCTGGGTAAGTCCCAATGAGTTGGTATTATTGAAGCACTTAGAAGCACTCGTCCCGTGGTAAGCACTATACAGGCGTTTGTAAAATAAACAGGTAGCTGAAGTTCTATGAAAATGACCAATACTACAAAGGTACAGTGAAGTCCAGGTACCTCAACCAATTTTTCAATGTGTACATTTCTCAGCATACACATGCAGAACCACAAATCAAAGTATCCATCACTAAAAAGTCAGTAAAATAGATTGTGATGATGCATGCATGGGGGAAAAAAGTGTCTTCATTGGTTTGTTGATCACTAATAAATATTATTTAGATAAAGATAAGAAAATAGATATTACTCATGAATATTTCTATTTAGTATTTATAATATTACTTGTTAGCTTCATACTTGTTTATATTCTTTTAATTAGTGAATTCTAACCTCTGGTAAAATAGAGCCTGGGGATTAAGCTACAAGATTTTTCACAACCCTGGCAGATACATAGAGAAAGGACAAAAGAAAGACCTTAGGCCAAATTTTCCAACACTCAGATGCATTCCATTTAATAATACAGTCAATACCATGTTGTCTCCTCTATGTATTTCGTGCAAATGTAACATTTCAAGTATACACCAACTTTCAATTCCGTACAGATCTCTTTTTCTTCCATGACAGTGACTTCCAAGGTACAGTTGATAAAACCTCCGAGGATTCTTTTCTCTCAAAAAGAAAGTAAGGACTTTCTGGAATCATGCTAAGATGTGAAGTTGCTTTTTAAGTCTGTGTTAACTACTACAGAACTCAGTAATACACCTGATACTTCATATGAAACAGTATCACATACAGAAGTAGTTATTCAACCAGCCAACCTTTTCTAAATGATTTGTCTGTTTTGACAAACCAATGACAGTTAAATTAAGTTCCTTGTAATTTTAAAATTCAAAATATCTGAACTTTTTTAAATTAACCACAGTAATGCAGCCATTTTCAGGATTGTGAAAATTAAATAGAAAGCAAAACAAAACAAAAAACCATCAAACAGTCCCTTAGGGCTTGTAGAAAATCAGAGCTTCTCTTATCATCTTTATAAGACAGTTTTGAAGATCTAAGTTTTCAGAAAATTCAAAATAATTCTATAAATTATTTCCCTTAAAGTTTAAAACTTGCAAATACTGCTTTATGTTCTTCACAATGTTTGTATCAATTCAAATAAAACTACTTTTGTGTTAAGACATTTTTAGTTTAATACTGCATTTTCCTTACTTTGAAGGAAACCTAAATAAGTTAGCTTCTTTCTGATTCTACACCTACAAATACATCTTTATTTAATCATCCTAACACTAACATGATTGCTAGATTTTCATATGCTGAATTACTGCCAACCTGACAACATGCTGGAATACATTAGATACTGCAGGTGTGCCAGAACACACACATAGTAATATTAATCCATTATTATTTCATGCTATTTGTTCTTTTTCAATGATAGATTTCTCCCTATCCCACAAATTAACATATTTTTCTCCCTTTGCAATTACTTACACATACACACACACACACACCCTACAGAGTTAAAAATCTCTTCTGGAATATTGTTTGGCTAAGCAGCAAAATTTACAGGTAAGGTAGATTTCAAATATGCTTTTTAACACATATAATATATAAGTAATGTCACTGGATAAAGTACATGAAGATAGTATTTCAGAAATAACAGCCTATAAGCCACTAACCATTAAATTATAATTCTATTTCACTACAGGCACTAAGCAGAAAAGATAAATATTTAATATCCTCCTATGGTCAATAAAGTTGAATTATTTCAGCAGTCACTGCAAATACATTAGCAAATGCCTCTAGTTATGACCCATAGGTTAGTAAACAATTTTCAAGGGACAAAGTCACTAGTAGAACTGAAGTTTATTCAATGTCTCAGATCAAATGTTCCTTTAAAATTTATGTTTTTAACAATGAAATCGGTGCAAAGTTTCTACTTCTGCCCTTTCTGGTCCTTATCATTTTGCCACACATAACACACTTCTAGAATGTCACAACTAAAATAATGGATGAATCTTCCCATACCATTACCGTATTAAAGATAATCCAAAAACTCAGAGAATCAGTGATGATTTACACTGGCACATTAACATGGGTGACCAGTGTAAAACGCTGAGAACAAACAAGCCCTAACTTCTCTTTCATTAAGAATCTGAGTTTTGGGAATTCCTTGGCGGTCTAGTGGTTAGCACTTGGCGCTCTCACTGCTGGGGCCTGCACTAAGATACCGCAAGCCTCACGGTGCAGTCAAAAAAAAAAAAGAATCTGAGTCTTATTTGAAGCTTTCACTCTAATTCAGGGTTAAAAAAGTGAAAGAAGATATTCAACATGAGTTTCACAAAGAAAATAATCTTCCTAGAAAAAAGTGTTTCCAAAATCCATTTTAGGGTTGACTGTTTGGAACTCGGGGCACTCTCTCCCATGAACAGTGTTATAAATGGTTATGAGGTGGCCTCAGACTAGCAACAAAGGCCTTTTTAATCCACATATTCTATTTGTACAGTACTAGCATACATTTACAGTTCTGTAAAAGCTAACCGCCATGAGTAAAAACATTCCAATAAGAAAACTCAGAATCCCCATCAGGGGTGTCAGGAAGCTCCTACGCCCCAACCTGGCTGCAGTGGGACAGAGGCCATGACCGGCCTGCTCGCCCCTGGACCCTGAAAGGAGAATGCCGTGTCTCCTCCCTCCGCCACCCCGGCAGTGGGCAGGGGTTCCCGCAGGGCCGGAGGGGAGGCATGCTGGGGACAGGAGATGGTCTAGGAAAGATGATGGCACAGGAAGTGGTGGTGAACATTTGAGAGTGGCTGACGACCGGGTCGAGGACAGGAAGTTTTGAGCTTGAGGGGAGACAGCCACGGGTAAGAACAGTGGGTCCAGTGGGGCTAACCAGTGGACGACCAGTGGCCTGGGCCAGCCTGCTGCCTCTTCCAACTCTCTTCACTGGTCACCTCTGCCCAAAATGCCACTCCTCTGGCCGGCTACAAAACAGACACAGCCTTCTCTCTGTGTTCCTTAACTACAAACCCTCCAGATCGCTAAGGATTTCTGCTGCTAATAACAACAACAGCTAGAGTGTTAAATGGGCCCTCTTATGCCTTGACCAGTGCTGAGTCTTTTTTGGAGGCAAATGAGACAGACTTCATTCCAGGAACTGGGACCAGGCGGGAGTGGAGGAAAGAGGATGGCTGCTCTCTGGACCAGGGCAGGGATAAAAATGAGACTGAGGGGAGAAAAGGTTCCAACACTGGGCCACAGAACAGGGTAGAGGGCTCACAAAACAAACCCAGATTACGTAAATCAAGGCCTGCTTTTATTAACAAAACTTCAGCTATTCAAAAGACAAAACGGAGTTCTAAATAGTATTATAAAAAATAAACACTTAACTGTCTCAAAAAGGCAGTTAGTTTACTTCTTGTAAAATGTGTCTCAAGTGGAGTTAATGTTAACATGCTCTTTTCAACTGCTGATGTCAAAGCGGCAGTTTTGTAGTAAATTACAGTGGCCGAGATCATCTACAAGTAATTTACCGTCCAAATTCTCCAATCACACCTGGAAACAGTTATGGCTGTCATGCCATGTATGTTAATAGTTAGGAAGCTGGGCCTGTGGATTAACCACATCTGAAAAGTTAAATTATCATTTCATATAACTCCAAAGGATCACAAATAACGCAATATGGTTACTCCCCAGGGGTAAAAAGGCAATGTGTGACATATGGGGATATAGGGATAAATAATCACTCCAAATCACAGACAGTTTTTTCAAAGAATTTATAAATGTGTCATGCACGCTTTATAAACTTTTCTCTGCTCAGAAGTTGTCTTCAAATTCAGAAGTATGATTTTTCAGCCAGATAAAATTTCAAAGCATTTTTTAAGAAGGATACTTGGATTAACAGTACGTGCACCCAAACACTACCCTAATGTGTACTTTCTTCTCTCTACGAGGGCAGGCAGGGGGCTACAGAAACCAGTCGGCACAAAAACAATGAACAGCGGCCGTCTGATAGCAACTAAACCTTAACTTATAGAAATACATATAATGCTTGGACCCATTCCAAGTACCTTGTAAAATCCTATTAAAATGATGAATTGCTCATAATTTAGATTTGTTTTAGCTGTAAACTTCTAAATGTAGCACAAGCATTAAATCCCTCTCTCAAAGAATCTATGATAAATGTCAACTTACTTTGAATAGTATTTTCTGCTACTGCTCTCCAAATCACAGATTTTTTTTTTTTTAATTAATATTCACCCACGGGAGCTCCCTGGTGGTCTAGTGGTTAGGATTCGGTGCTTTCACTGCCGTGGCCCAGGTTCAATCCTTGATCAGGGAACTGAGATCCCACAAGCCACGAGGCATGACCAAACTTTACAAAAATAAATAAATAAAATTAATATTCACCCAGACTCAAAAGAGATCTTCTCCAATACACTCAAAATGTTTTGAGTGAGTGAGGCCAAAAAAAAAAAATCCAGGTGATTTGCCTAAGGTCAAACAGTGCCAAAGGCTGGAGCAAAAAGTGACTTCGGGTTCACACAGCCAGCTAGCAGCAGCAGGGCCAGGGCTGGCGGGGGGGGGGGGGGGGGGGGGGGGGTGTTAAAACCAAGGCTCCTGAGTCCAGGCACCCTCCCCCGACACCAAACTGCAAATCCCACCCCACCCCTGCTACTCCTGTCCAAATACAAAGAACTGCGGTGCCTGCTGTCTTTTCATGAAATGACACTTCCTTCTAAGAGAGTTACCTTGGGCTTCCCTGGTGGCGCAGTGGTTGAGAGTCTGCCTGCCGATGCAGGGGACAAGGGTTCGTGCCCCGGTCCGGGAAGATCCCACATGCCGCGGAGCGGCTGGACCCGTGAGCCATGGCCGCTGAGCCTGCGCGTCCGGAGCCTGTGCTCCGCAACGGGAGAGGCCACAGCAGTGAGAGGCCCGTGTACCGCAAAAAAAAAAAAAAAAAAGCCTCTTAAGAGAGTTCCCTTTACTATGGGAAATGAGAATCCATGCTATTGTATATTCAAGAAATAATCAACTTATGTGTGTTCATCAACAGAACACACGTGGTTTCTTGTGACATTCTGAAATGCACAGATATCTACCGATGGATTCCTGACTGTAGGTGGAATCTTTACTGTAAACGTTTAATAATAAAATGTATAATCAGGAGTAGAACATTTTCACATGCATCTCCTTCTCCAAAGCTGCAAAGATTCTGCTTTTCTGGCCCTCGCTCTGGCCACGCCACTGCACCTGCCATTCTGACCTGTTCAATGACTTTTTAATAACTGTTCACAGCCACTGGGCATAAATATCAAAGTGTTTGCTAAACAGTAATTACTTCTCCTTCTCCTAACATCCCTATTTACAGAGATAAAGAAACTGAGATTCAGATCAAGGCCTGCGTCTGCACTGAGGGCAGTATTTTTATGTTGCCAGAGCTTAAAACGCTGATTATTGTTGAAATGATTATCAATCTAAACATGAGCTGCCTGCCTTTCTCCTTTAAAAAGATAAACACTGTCATAAGAAATTGTTTTCTTTTGCAAAATAAGGAACTTTGCTTATCATATATATCTACACCCAAAAACCTCACTAGACGAGACACGCCAAGCAGGCAGCTGGCCCAGTGCCTAGATCATACTAAGAACTCAAAACATACCTAGAAAAGGACTGGCCTGGTGAGTCCATCTCTACACTCAAGCTGTTAGGTTGAACAGAAACCTAACTTTTATAAATGGTAGCAGGTTAATGCTTAATATAATTCCTATGTACATCTGTTCACTGTATTACTGAATCTTTTATCATGATGGAATGTCATAAATTTAATTTGCTGACAGGCTGGTGGACAGTTTAATTATGATTTTTCGACTACAAAAGCATGATTTTAATCTTTACCAATACCACCCATGTAAAATATACTGGCAGATTCACATTAAATTTTATTCACATTAAAGAAAACCATTTAGACCAATTTAATCTCCCCTTTTTAATCATCTTCATTCTGCAGACTAAGGGACAAAGATAGTGGGATTTACTTCTTACATTTATAAATCCATACTGAATTCTCATGCATTAACTTCTATCTTAAAATTTAAAGTATCATCATGAGTTGTTGAAATCTTTTATTTAAAAGAAATAACCAAAAGGGGGGTGAGGGCGAACCTAGCCCTGCTACCACATCAGAAATCAATCAACATCGCTATTGTGACGCCTCAGGACTCACTGCCAGCAGAGCTTCATTATGCTATAAAGACAGCACCTGTTAGAAAGACAGCGCCGGGAATTCCCTGGTGGCCTAGTGGTTAGGATTCAGCACTTTCACTGCAGAGACCTGGGTTCGATCCCTGGTCAGGGAACCATCCTGCATGCTGTGCAGCCTGGCCCAAATACAAAATCTAAATAATTTAAAAAGAAAAGAAAAACAAAGAACGCCAGCGCCAATCACCCCAGGAGCCTGACTTGTACACCTGCAGCTACATCTCTAGAAAGGCTAATTTTATGGAGCTTCTATACTGTTAACTCATTCTGGAGTAAACTTCTTAGGAAGAGAGTGTAAGAAGTTTCACTGAAGGAAACTATAAACAACGGTAGGACTTCCCTGGAGGCGCAGTGGTTAAGAATCCGCCTGCCAATGCAGGGGACACGGGTTCGAGCCCTGGCCCAGGAAGATTCCACATGCCGCGGAGCAACTAAGCCGGTGTGCCACAACTACTGAGCCTGCGCTCTAGAGACCGCGAGCCACAATTACTGAAGCCCGTGCGCCTAGAGCCCGAGTGCCTAGAGCCTGTGCTCTGCAACAAGAGAAGCCACCACAATGAGAAGCCTGCGCACCGCAACGAAGATTAGCCCTCGCTCGCCACAACCAGAAAAAGCCTGTGCACAGCAACAAAGACCCAACGCAGCCAACAAATAAATAAAATTTAAACAAACAAAAAAACAACGGTGATCATTTAATTATTTTCAATCAGTATTTGCTGAGTGTCTGTGCTGATTGCTGAGGCAGTGAAAAAGAAAAAGCGTCAGAAACAGTTCCTACCTACTGGGAGCTTATAATCTAGTAGGCGGTATTAAGCAAGTACCCAAATGGCTAAAATACAAAGTGAGATAAGTACCCTAGAAAGAACAAAGAAAAGCATTCTGCAGGTCACCAAACCCAGTCAAGAATGTCAAGATTATCCTTGACAAGCTTCCTTTCAGCTGGCAGAGATGAGGGAAACGGTATCCACTGAAGGAGATGAGGGAAGCGGTATCCACTGAAGGGCAAACAGCTGGACAAAAACTCAAGTACGCAGAACAGAGATAAAACTCTCAGGCTGGATACAAGCGTGGTATGGGGAGTGAGGGGGAGACAAACCAAGGAAAGAACGTTTTGGTGGACTATTCTGGAAGACCTAGAAAGCTAAGGAGTTTGGACCTATTTGAGGAGGCTGGGGACCACCAAGTAACCTGAAGCTAAAGAGTGGTCTGACCGCAGTGCGTTAGCAAGTTAAACCTATTTCAACGTGGAAGATGAACTGGACTCGGCCAAAAAGCCCAGGAGGTATTACAGTCGTCTGGTACGAAGCAAGGAGGGTCTGGGTGCAGGTGGTGACAGCAGGAATGACGGGGTCGTCATGTTATACACGCGGGGCGGGCAACACTGTGAAGGCAGGCTGCACAGAGCTTGGAAGTAAGAGTCAAAACGACTGGGGTTTTGAGCCTGGATGAGTAGCAGTGCCAATTAATAGAAACCAGGAAATCTGGAGGAAGAACTGGTTTGGGTGGAGGGAAGTCAGGAGTTTCCCGTTGGTTGTGCTGCACTGAAGGTGTAAGCAAGACACCCGGGGAGAAATGCCAAGCGAGCAGTTAGAGCTTAGAAGAAAGGTCAGGTTCGGGTTATAAATTTGGGAGCCATCGAAAATAAAGGCAATGGCAAAAGGTTGGATAGGATGAGATCACTAATAAAAAGAGCATTCTGGCTTGGAAGAGAGGAAAGAATGTTTGAAAATTCCTACCTGTGGGGGTTGGACGGAAAAGGGGAAGAAAAGCTAGCAATGGACACCCAAGTATTGGCCAGAGAGCGAAGGAATGAAGCCAAGCTCAGCTCAGTTCAACAGGAGTCAACGGGGCCTGTCACATGCGAGCACTAGCTGAGAGGTAAAGTGATGAACAGCGAAGTCCCTACTTTAAAAATGTGATGTCAAGAAAGTCAAGCCAAAAAACAGTTGCAAAAAGAACTCAGGAGGACATAATTATAGCTACAGATACAGCAGAGACTTTTAATAATCACAGAAGAAAACTATGAGCAACTTTATGCCAACAGTTGAAAACAATGTAGAATGGATAATATTCTAGAAAAATATGCATTATCAAAATTGCCTCAAGAATAAATTAAGAGGGACTTCCCTGTTAGTCCAGTGCTTAAGACTCCACGCTCCCAATGCAGGGCGCCCGGGTTCAATCCCTGGTCAGGGAACTATTAGGTCCCGCACGCTGCAACAAAGATCCCACAAGTGGCAACTAAGACACGGTGCAGCCAAATAAATAAATACTTTTTAAAAAGAATAAATTAAGAAATAAATTACTTACAAAACAGAAATAGATTCACAGACCTAGAAAATGAACTTATAGTTACCAAAGGGGGAAGTCAGGGGGAAGGTATAAATTAGGACTTTGGGATTAACAGACACACACAGACCTACTGTACAGCACAGGGAACTGTACTCAATATCTTGTAATAACCAATAATGGAAAACAATCTGAAAAAGGATACACACACACACGTGTGTGTGTATAACTGAATCACTTTGCTGTACACCTGAAACTAACACAACATTGTAAATCAACTACACTTCAATTTAAAAAAAGGATAAATTAAAAGACTGTAATAACCATTAAAAATGAATTTTATGATCATATCACTAAATGCAAACTAGAAAAAAAAAAACTATCTGGCAGACGAGGGGCTGAGGGGGACTTCCGTAACCTGATAAAGGCCATTCAGAGGCCCACCATCACTCTGGGTGGTCTTGTCAGGCCAACTCTACTTCCCAAGTTTTAACAGGAAAAGTGACTGCATGTGCAGTCAGGTCAGCATTCCATCAAATCCTGAGTTCCATCTGACACGGAGGAAGAGCTTCATGTCATTTTTCAAATGGAAAAAACAGATTCTAACTATCTCAAATTTTAATACTATTCTATTTTGCATACATATCCTGTGAATCTAATTTTTAAGAATTTTTCAATCTATACTCCATCTCGTAGTACTAATTTCCACAAGTTTACTCTCTACTGTATAAGAGAGCTCTTTATTATCCTAAAACTGACTCACAAAATTTCTAGAAGCACTCTTACCCCACCCTCAATTGTAGCATGATGGAATTTGAGGAATTTATCCAAGACCCATATTTTAATAACCTCAATTACATCCTCCTCCTCAGTATTATGCTCTAAGGATCAAGTATTTGTAGTACACTGCTTTAAGTCCAGACACTTCATATTTTTAATTAACAGAACATAGAGCACTTATCTCAGGTATGTACAAAGCATGGTTTTGCACAATGGCCAGATAACACACTGTTCCCACACTCTTCCAAAGAATGCCTAGCATATCACGGATGTATTATTGATGTTCTTAGCACAATATTTAAAGAGAATCATCTACAACAGCTTATAGATAGTTATCCGGGTTAGAACTAAATTCAGGACTCCTCAGTTAATAAATGTAATTCATCTGATTTTCCCCTAAATAGACCACTGAAAACTATCACACACTCAGTTTACTCCATTTCTGCTCACTCATCTGCAATTAGGTTTTTTCCTGGAGTATTTCATCACCCTAAAAAGCTAAAATTTGACTGTACACACACCCCTTTACACCATTTATACAAATATGAAATGAGATTAGTCCTGGAACCATTAATTCCTTGGAAACCCATACAAAATTTGAAAAAAAAATTTCTTCCAGTGAAGTGACAGTTCACCACCAACACTTCCTGTTTCTAAGCCAAGGTGACTTCATAAATAAGCATTTATTCATCGTCTTACAGGAACCCAAAAAGTTTTATTCCTTTTGGATTAGAACCTTGAAAGGTTTTATAAAGCTTACATAAATGAGCTTCACTGTTTCTCTCTCACCAACGTACTCCGATAATCCCCTAAAATAACACCAGTTTACCAATCAGGCAGGCTTTTCTTTCACAAAACCAGACTCAGTTAAGTTTTTGTTCCAAATGCAAGAATATTAAAATATAGCAAGACTAGCTGACAGGTGCTTTTCTGTGACTCTTCTGCAAGCTTTCTTATAATGGGACATATATTGACAACCTATCTTTATATTAACATAATTGGTATAAAGGGTGACAGGTTGTACATTCAAGCCAACAACTCCAGAACTCTACCCATTCGTTTTCTCCAAACTATTGAGTGAACCACTTTAGCAAGTGGTTGACTGTATTTGTTTGCTAATTAAGCCAAGGATATTCTATCCTTTCAACAGTTCTGTCTGCTTCTGATTTTAAACAAAATTTTAGATAAAGATTCCATTTAAACATATCCCTATTTTTTCATCCCTGAGTATATAATTTACACATGAACATCAACCAGTTCCAAGAAGTACTAATGCATCTTTACCTGGGCTTTTTGACTTGAGAGGGTTTATCTGCATTCCGTTTTAATCATTACAAGTAACTCTTTGATCTGATTTTGGCCCGCTACATTTCTTTTTTTTTTTTAACATCTTTATTGGAGTATAACTGCTTTACGATGGTGTGTTAGTTTCTGCTTTATAACAAAGTGAATCAGTTATACATATACATATGTTCCCATATCTCATCCCTCTTGCATCTCCCTCCCTCCCACCCTCCCTATCCCACCCCTCTAGGTGGTCACAAAGCACTGAGCTGATCCCCCTGTGCTATGCGGCTGCTTCCCACTAGCTATTTTACATTTGGTAGTGTATATATGTCCATGCCACTCTCTCACTTCGTCCCAGCTTACCCTTCCCCCTCCCCGTGTTCTCAAGTCCATTCTCTACGTCTGCATCTTTATTCCTGTCCTGCCCCTAGGTTCTTCAGAACTTTTTTTTTTTTTTTAGATTCCATATATATGTGTTAGCATACAGTATTTGTTTTTCTCTTTCTGACTTACTTCACTCTGTATGACAGACTCTAGGTCCATCCACCTCACTACAAATAACTCAATTTCGTTTCTTTTTATGTTGGCCCACTACATTTCTAATTTACATCTTGCACATTACACTTTCTTAATTGGGCAGTGCTTGCTTTTTGTAAAAAAGAAAAAAAAAAAGAAAGAAAGCTATCTTCTGTAATCAGGGCTCCTTCCAATTTTTCAGGTCATGAGAAGTTTCTACCCTTGCACGTGATCCAATTAATCTTATATTTCATTCTTTTTCAACATACTCAAAACAGATTTTTAAAATAAGCTCTAGTATGTTTTTATATCCTTTTAATTAACTTAATATTTATTAAGCATCTACTATAATCCAGGCAAAGTACTTGGAGTACCTGGTGTTTACAGTACAGTGATAACTCTCTTAATCATGAGGTTAGTACTATTCTTCTTCTTTTTAAATGAGGAAGGTGAAGCTCAGAGTGCAGAAAAAAATTACCCAATATCCCGAAGTTTATATGTGGCAAGACTCAAAATTGGAACTCAGGTCTTTCTGACTCTAAGAATTAGGTTCTTCCCATCCTACACACTGATATAAAGCTAAATGACGCACAGTCCCTATATCCAAGAAGGTCACAGGCAAGTAACAAAACAATCCCAACACAACACATAAGTCTTATAAGTTTTCCTAACATCATTTTGTATTAGAAGTTTTTCTGAATTTATTTTGAGGTTTTTCCTATCTAGATTTATTAAACTATGTGCAGTTAGACAGTTATTGACTGCCTATTATACTGAATGCAATATATACTATGTTAAGTGCTCAGGATGGAGGGCAGTTAAGAAATACATTTCATATCATGAACCAATACAAAGAATAACAGAAAACAAAGTTTCCGTATTTACCATAACTACACATGATATACTCTCATCTATCACACTTTTCTTAATGCTGGTCACGGTCCACTAAATCCATTTACAGGTCACACTCCCCAATTTGCAAAACACTGTCCTATAAAATAGGCTGACCAGACCAAATCTCCACGTTTGCTTCCTACTCAATCTGGTCATCCTTTATAGAACACTTACAGCAGATAACACCCATTAAGGCTTATTTTGCTACTATGCCTAGTAGTGTTATAATAGATCATTCAAACCACCCTACACTTTAATATGTTCTCATATTTAATGATCCACTATTTTTAAGAGCTTCAAACTTCCCTAATTTGAAAATATTAGGTTGTTAGATCAAACTGTTAATGCAAATTAAATTTTACTTTACAAATACTTTTTAACAAATTAACTACAGAAATCTAGCTTAAAGTTATCACAGTGACAGTCTATTACCATCAAAGAAAACATATTTAGAAAACCCAACCAACTTGGGTGTTGAACACACACTCAGCTAAAGCAGCCCTTCCTGATTTAATGCCACGCTACTTACTGGCCACCCCCAACAGACTCCTATCTCTTTCTACTGCCTAATTTTTTGACAAATTTTAGAAAACTCATTAAAATTTTATGAGTCTCTTACTATAGGTAGAGTGTATAATAAACGAATTTGGAAAAAATCAATGCTCTGTCCTTAAGAGTGTCTAAACATTGGCAATAGCAGTTTGTTTGTGTTTTTCAACACTGATACTTAAATGCAAACCTAGCACTTAGGTTTTGGTGGCTAACACCGTTTTCTGCTAGAAGAAAGCAAAGTTCTTTGGAAAGTAGTGACTTCTATGCCTTGGGGCAAGGAAAACTCAGGTCTGAAATGTCTTACTGCCAGACAACGAGGATACCTTCAAGGATGGTAGGGATAGTGCTGAAAGGAAAGAGAAGCCAGTTTAAAGCAGGTCCTACTAGACAAGTTGTGATATCAATTGTGATGTCAGAACTTCAATAGCAATAAAAGTTATGACAATGAAGAGGATAATAATTATAATAATTTTATATAACTTTGTGGAAGCCATAACTTTTTAATGCTGAGTTAATATAAAATGTACAAAAATGAAGTTGAAATCCAAAATAAGAATAACTATCATTGGATGCTTAATTTATTTTATTGACTTTAATAAGTAAGGATTATTAAAATACTTGGATATTTGATTTCTTCTATGTATTTATCTCTCTATAAAAATATTATTTGTGTCTATCTGTACCAATAGCAATGGGTAAATACAGGAAACTATGAGTAAGCCAAAAGAATAGAAACTGTTCCAGAAAGGACTGATGGGTGTCAGTGGTCAATGCATTCTTCTCTTTAGAAATCTGGCTCTCTGTTCAGATCACATCTGCTAGGAGAAGAAACCGCTGGATAACTTGACAAATTACGATAAGATAATAATGAGGCATCTGTATGTTTCCTAATATACCAGATAAGTGTATAATAATGACATGGTGGAGGACTATGTAATGCCAGCCAAGCAAAGCAGAGGGTACCCTGATCTGGAGGAAAACGCATCATCAACCAGATGGACTCACATAAAAACCGTGGGCTTAACAGTGCTGCTGATGTGAAACATCAAGTCCAGTTAAAAAAAGGGACCCAATGAGATATCCAGGGACTCAGGTTTGAATCACTTTGTGAGAAGAAGTCAGGCTGTGCCCTGTCCAAAAACCAACTGTTTGCCAACCAATTCCTCTAGACTCAGGAAACACGAAAATAAGCATTTCAATTACATTTAGAAGATCTATGAAGAAGTAAAGAAATAATGAAGACATATATTAAACTCATGGTGTTGCCAGTTCATAACAGGCTTAAATATAATATTCTTTTAAGCATTGTAATTGTTATTTTTGCATATGTCTTATCTGTTTAAAGTATCTAAAATATTCAAAATAATCAGTCCCATTAAATTGCAATAAAAAATGTTTAAAAGGGTTAAAAAAAAAAAAAAAGGACCTAAACCATCCTTAAAACAGGGTTTAGATAAGCCAACTTTTTCTTTAAATTTTGTTTTTTAGTCTGGTAAATCTTTTTTTAGCGTAATGAATGGGAGAGAACTTAGAAATAAAAATGATGTTACACATTTCAAAAAGTGTCTAGGTTTAGAGACGTAAGTGATTTGACCAAAGTCATAAATGTCCTTAATCTCAGAACTTGCACTAGCACTCAACTGGTCAGTGGGATCTCTTTCCACTCTGCTACACATTGTCCACATCTTACAAAACATCACTACCAACAATAACAGCAGCTAACCTTGATATCTGCCTTGTCTAAAATTCTAAGGTAATTATGCTTTGACCTACACAATTGAAGTATATTTGATTATGCAACCTTGCACACTGTCCTCTAATTAATTCCTCTGTATACGTCTTAACTCGTCAGTAAGACCTTTAGATATGTCTTATAAACTAACCCTTATAAACTATTAAAATGGTAAATGTAATTTAACCATTGGACTACTTTAAAGTCAGTTTCATTTTTAATCTCCTTAATTGCACACAATGACTGCCAAGACCTTAGCTCTGGATTCCATCATGTTGCTGCAAACACTGAAAGAAAACCATTTCTCCTCTAAAAAAAGGAATCACTCTCTTTATTTGCACAATCTACCCTCTCCCAAGGGCATGACAAAGGTTTTGATTGTAATTTCAAATCCATTACAAAGCATCACAAATAATATGGAAACATATGTCATTTCCATCTTTTCTCAGACTGTAAGAGCATTGTTTTTATAAAAATGATTTAAATAGTTATTTTAAAATATCATCACCATATAATCATGCGATATTTTCAAACACCAAATCATAAATCTAATTGAATTTTATAACTATTTATTTTCATGTTTTGTCAATATGGCTTTAGTTTAAGTTATTCTCAAAGGACAGAAAGAACAAAATTCACTTTCAATTATAAATCAATTAGAAAGAAGCCTGTGCCTTCTCATATGGATTCTCCCAAAGGCAGTTCTTGTAGAAAATTCAGAGGTGACCTGTGTGCATTCTTCTCCTTTGTAGGCAGTAACAAACATGCTCCTCAAAAGACATATGCTTTGTAAATATGCTGTTTTAGCACAGGACAGCTGTATTCTACTATACAGTCATCTGAAATGCATTCAAAAATGCGACATAAAAAAAAAAAAGGAAGAAAGAAAAAAAAAGTGACATAACCCTAGTATACCAGTTCAAGGACTTGGGACACTTTGCCTCCATCTTTGATGAAATTTAAAACAATATGTTTCTAAATTACAGTTATAAAATCACTTGACAATGGATCCACAAAAAAATACTGCAATCTCTTAGATGAATAATATTAAGACTTTAAAATTAATAATAATTAAAACAAGCACCTACTTAATGCTAAAGGTCTCTATGAAAAGTACATTTGCCTAACAGCAATCTTAGAAAATAACAGAACTAGCCAAAGCAATCTTGGGGGAACAAAACGGAGCTGGAGGAATCAGACTCCCTGACTTCAGACAATACTACAAAGCTACAGTAATCAAGACAATATGGTACTGTCACAAAAAAACAGAAATATAGATCAATGGAACAGGATAAAAAGCCCAGAGATAAACCCACGGACCTATGGTCAACTAATCTATGACAAAGGAGGCAAGGATATACAATGGAGAAAAGACAGTCTCTTCAATAGGTGGTGCTGGGAAAACTGGGCAGCCATATGTAGAAGAATGAAATTAAAACACTCCCTAACATCATACACAAAAATAAACTCAAAATGGATTAAAGACCTAAATGTAAGACCGGACACTATAAAACTCTTAGAGGAAGACACAGGAAGAACACTCTTTGACATAAATCACAGCAAGATCTTTTTTGACCCACCTCCTAGACTAATGGAAATAAAAACAAAAATAAACAAATAGGACCTAATGAAACTTAAAAGCTTTTGCACAGCAAAGGAAACTACAAACAAGATGAAAAGACAACCCTCAGAATGGGAGAAAATATTTGCAATTGAAAAAACTGACAGGGGATTAATCTCCAAAATATATAAACAGCTCATGCAGCTCAATACTAAAAAACAAACAACCCAATCAAAAAATGGGCAGAAGACCTAAATAGACATTTCTCCAAAGAAGACATACAGATGGCCAAGAGGCACATGAAAAGCTGCTCAACAGCACTAATTATTAGAGAAATGCAAATCAAAACTACAATGAGGTATCACCTCACACCAGTTAGAATGGGCATCATCAGAAAATCTACAAACAGTAAATGCTGGAGAGGGTGCGGAGAAAAGGGAACCCTCTTGCACTGTTGCTGGGAATGTAAATTGATACAGCCATTTTGGAGAACAGTATGGAGGTTCCTTAAAAAACTAAAAACAGAACTACCATATGACCCAGCAATCCCACTACTGGGCATATACCCAGAGAAAACCATAATTCAAAAAGACACATGCAGCCCAATGTTCCTTGCAGCACTATTTACAATAGCCAGGTCATGGAAGCAACCTAAATGCCCATCAACAGATGAATGGATAAAGAAGATGTGGTACATATATACAATGGAATATTACTCAGCCATAAAAAGGAATGGAATTGGGTCATTTGTAGAGACGTGGATGGACCTAGAGACTGTCATACAGAGTGAAGTAAGTCAGAAAGAGAAACACAAATATCGTATATTAACGCATATATGTGGAACCTAGAAAAATGGTACAGATGAACCGGTTTGCAAGGCAGAAACAGAGACACATGTAGAGAACGCATGGACACCAAGGGGGCAAGTGGGTGGTGGTCGTGTTGGGATGAATTGGGAGAGTGGGATTGACATGTATACACTAACAGGTATAAAATGGATAACTAATGAGAACCTGCTGTATTAAAAAAATAATAATAAATTCAAAAAAAATAACAGAACTTTACTTACACAAGAGTAAAAAAAGACGTTTGTCCTTCATGTAGCACAGATTTTGGAAAAGAACTTGATGGCTTATTATACTCAGAGATTTGAACAGTTCCAATATAATAAATTTATTTATGGGAAAAATTAGGCCGATCAAAGCCTACTGTAATTAAAGGTGTTTTGGCACAGATGTTGGTCCTCAAATGTTTGCTTTGTCAGCTGTCTAAATCCACACTGACATAACAGTAATTAGCACACTGTCTATAATGTTTTAAATGCAAATTCAACAAAATTAAGCTATTATATATTGGGAAATGAATACTGATCAAGCTATCAAATGTACTTCTCTATTACTATAAAATGTCAACCATATGTGTGGCACGTGTCCAGATCAGCCACGCTCAGTATGAAGAACATGCAAGAATATTCAAAACCAGAAGAGAGACTGTGCTGATCTAAGCTAATAAAAACACACAAACATCCACCTAAAGGGGAACAGACTGTGATGCTTAAACAAAGGAATCAAAGATAGAGTCTTCAAGCCTGCCTGTCTCACAAACACTTTCTAAGACAGATACTCGTCCTTTTTTTTTTTTTTGAAAATTTTTATTCGAGTCTAATCGATTTACAATGTTGTGTTAGTTTCAGGTGCACAGCAAAGTGAATCAGTTATACATATACATATATCCACTCTTTTTTAGATTCTTTTCCCATATAGGTCATTACAGAGTACTGAGTAGAGTTCCCTCAGATATCTGTCCTTTGTTTATTTGTTTTGACATTTATTGAGCCTCTGCTTTGTGTCAGACACTATTTTAGGCACTGGGGACAGATGAATGGATAAAATGAAGAAGGGGCCAACTACCCTCTTGAAACTTTCATTCGATGAAAGGTGCAAACAGGTTTTCTGTCACATACTAACTCTGAAATCCTGCCTGAAGCAGGAAGCTGAGAAGGCTTCTAAGGCCATGTCCAAAATTCAACAGAAAAGTTAGGAGCCAAGTCAGCAGCAATACGTGGTATGGACACAAGGACAGTGAAAGACGATGGGAACTTAAAGTTGCTGTCCCCATCCTAAAGAATTTTTTTTTCATCCTTCTGTCCTACATATACAGCACAAAAACATTAATCTAATAGTATGAAGTTTCTCAAACTGAGCTGACCTCTTTTGTGATTCTGATTGCGACTGAGTGGTTATCTCCACTTCAGTAGAAGCAGAGGAATACCGTATTTAAAGGAAACTATTTCTACACAGGAGCTGAATGTTTTCATGCTTCTCTGACTGAACATATAATTACAAGAATAATTTTTACCTGCCTTCTTAGAATTTACAGAGACAAAGGGAGAGAATGATTTCATGGCCTTTGTCTCTCTTTAAAAGTTGATCTCTTATTTCCTCTCAATAAATGTTCCCGTAGCGAGCACAAACAAAAACTTTAAACTAACCATTCTTACAGCAGCAAGGAGCAGTAAAACAGTCCCAACAGCTGTCCTCCTAAGAAACTGTGAATTACAAAAAATTCTGTTATAGAAACTATTGTTCCAATGGTTTAAAATGTGAAAAGGGGAAGAACAAAGGCTAGAAAGTTTCATACACTACATATTTCAATACTAAAAGCATGTTTAATAATTATAAGTAAATAACTTTGTTCCCAAAAGCAAGTAAGTCACACATTCCTGCTGATTAACCCTTTAAAGCCAAAGTCCCTGAAAACAAACTGATTTCCCTGTTAGTCAACTATTACACAAATTGATGTAAAACCAACAGCACAGGAGTAATAATTTCTCCTTACATTTCTATAATGCTTTGCCAGTTTTTGAGGTATTTTCACATTCATTACTTTAAATGAAGTAATGATGGCATGACTAAAATGGCTAGTTGTTTTCACAAAACAGGGAACATCATTAAATCTGGATCAGAGTCTTCTTTTCTTTGCCCTCTCCCTACATTTTGCTGTCTCATATGTTTTCTTTTAGAGTTATTATATATGGTGTTTCCCCTAATACAGCTCTTTTTTTCCCCTACCACCCAAAAGTGAAAGTAGTTTAATAAATCCTTGCTCAATGAGTTCCTGGTGCTTGGACTATACTTCTTCCACATTATTTTGGCTATCAAATTCTATCATTCAAAATTTATTTTAAATATCCCTTCTGCCAGGGTCCAAGATCAACGTACAAAAAACAACTGTTTCTATATACCAGCAATGAACAATCTGGAAAGAAAATTACGAAAACAATTCCATTGCATCTAAAATAATAAGCATCTAAATAATAATAATAATAATCTAAAATAATAAGCATCTAAAATAATCTAAAATAAATAAGCATCTAAAGTAAAATACCTAGGGATAAATTTAACCAACCAGGTGAAATATTTGTACAATGAAAACTACAAAACACTCCTTAAAGAAATTATAGAATTAAATAAATGGAAAGACATCCTATGTTCATGGATTGGAAGCTTAATATTATTAAAATGGCAATATTAACCCAAAGTGGTCCAATGATTTCATGCAATTCCTATCAAAATTCCAATAGGTTTTTCTGATACTGGAGAACCAATCCTCAACTTATATGAAATCCCAAGGGTCTCCAAACAGCCAAAACAATATTGAAAAAGAAGAACAAAAGTTGAAAAGCTCACACTTCCCAACTTCAAAAGAAAGAACAGTCTATTCAACAAATAGTGCTGGGACAGTAGGCAATAGGATATCCACATACAAAACAATGAAGCTGAACACCTACTTCACACCATATACAAAGATTAACTAAAACGAATCAACAACCTAAATATAAGAACTAAAACCATAAAACTCTAGAAGAAAGCACAGTAGTAAATCTTTGTGGCCTCAGATTTGGCACCAAAAATAAAAGCAAAAATAGATAAACTGGACTTCATCAAAATTTTAAATGTTTGTTCATGAAAGGATATTATCAAGAAAATGAAAAGACAACCTACAGAATTGGAGAAAAATATCTGCAAATCGTATATTTGATAAGGACTTAGTATCTAGAATATATAAAGAACCATTCCAATTCAACAACAAAAAGACAAACAATCCAATTAAAAAATGAGCAAAGGACCTGAACAGACATTTCTTCCAAGAAGCTATACAGAAGGCCAACAAGCACATGAAAAGATGCTCACTACCACTGGTCATTAGGGAAATTCAAATCAAAACCACTATGAGGTATCACTTCACACCCACTAATATGGCTATAATCATGAAAACAGATACGCATATTGGTAAGGTTGTAGAGAAATAGGAAACCCCATACATTGCTAGTGGGAATGTAAAACGGTGCAGCCACTGTGAAAAACAGCGGGCAGTTCCTCAAAAAGTTAAACACAGAATTACCACAGGACCTATCAATCCCACTCCTAGGTACTTATCCCAAAGAAGTGAAAACAGGTACTCAAACAAATACATGCACACACATATGTTCATAGCAGCACTATTCAAAATAGACAAAAGGTGAAAATAGCCCAATTGTCTATAGATGGAAGAATGGGTAAGCAAACTGTGGTGTATTCATACGATGGAATATTATTAAGCTATGAAAAGTAAACTACTGATACATGCTACAACATGGAAGAAGCTTGAAAATACTGTGCAAAGTAAAAGAAACCAGACATAAAAGGTCACATGTTGTCTGATTCCTTTTACATTGAAATGTCCAGACTAGGTAAATTCACAGAGACAGAACACCGACCGGTGTTTGCAGGGGCTATAGGGACAGGGAAATGGGGAGCAGCTGTTTAATGGACAAAGGGTTTCCTTTTGGGCTAATGAAATGTTTTGGAACTAGACAGAGGTAATCTAGTTCCTCTATCAACACTGTGCTTGGGGCTTCCCTGGTGGTCCAGTGGTTAAGAATCCGCCTTCCAATGCAGGGGACGTGGGTTCAATACCTGCTCAGGGAAAGATCCCACATGCCACGGGGCAACTAAACCCGAGCACCGCATCTACTGAGCCCCCGTGCTCTGGAGCCCACACACCACAACTAGAGAGAAGCCCACACAATGCAATGAGGAGCCCACATGCCACAACGAAAGATCCCATGTGCCGCAACTAAGACCTGACACAGCCATAAATAAATAAATATTTAAAAAAAAGAAAAAACCCAAAACATTGTGCTTATCATTCTGAGTTTTATTTGCATTTCAAATACATACACCAGCCCTAAAACTTTACTTTGTGTGTGGATCATTTTATCTTGCCTAATTCTCTAGTCCTCTTCTCTCCCCATTCCATCATTGTTATGCCTCTTTCTCTTCCTAGACTAAACTTTATTTTGCTTGAATAAACTTTCCTATAATCTTTCAGGAAAGAGAAGTGGACACAAAAACTTTAAGACACATAGGTCGAAGTTATCCCTACTCTGAATTAACTATAACAAACACAGTTAAATTATTTTTTATTTGGAGTGTATCAGCATTCTATACGACATAAACAAATCTACTTGATGTAATTAAGCAAATTTTAGTACATTTTAAATGTCTCTAAAGTCAAATCAGTGTCAATGGGTAAATTACAGAGCCTAAAGTAAAACGGTAATGATAGACAGGGAAATAAGGAGTTTTGAGTTGTCACTTTTACCCATGTGTTTAGCTTTTAGACAAGTTATTAGCTGAGAATCTAGCAACGCACGTTTCTTCTAGCACATTTTAATGAAAATTCACTATTTATGCCTTCAAGTTATTAAAGTCAAGACAAAACAACACATAAATTAAATGCTGCCCTACAAGTCTTAACTGAATTTAATTAGCAGTACAAACAGAACCCTTATATTTAAAACGTAGTTAATTACAGTACATGAGACTTCAAGAGAGGTCATTGGAAGATTTTATGTTCATGGTTATTTCATCCCACCAAAAGGTTTTCTCGTAACACACCTGTTTAAAAGCCACAGTTAATACAAAACCATTTATTTCCACATAATCAGAGGACTGAAATATCTCTATTATTAAAAATGTTATTTTAAAAATACTGATTCTAGTATGGCCTTTGGCCAAACACATCGCTTAAATAACAAAAACTTTTCAAAGGCCAAATTTTAAAAAAACTTTAAAAGATGAAATTCAAATTCTATGCCCAAAGTCAAAGGCCAAAGCCACCCTTGCTGATAACTCTGCATTGTTAAATAAAAGTATGCTGATCCCCATCTCTTATCAGTTTTTAACAATAGCTTCTTCATAACAAAACTATGTCTCTACAGAGCATGCATTTGCAATGAAAACTTTAACTCTAGGAAAAATGAATGGGGAAAATTAAATTATGTTTGTGAAATTCTAATTCATTTTAGATGTGTGTATATAAATTCTAGCTCTTTAATGAGGAAAAATGAGGACCTTTTGACATATATTATCACCTATCATTGATGCAAAAAGAACAGAAAATGCTGTTATCTTTAGCTTTCCCTAAAAACCTGTTTTTACAGAACTTAGAACTAACCTATTCCATTAGTAGAGAACTCCAGAATAATCCAATTATATGTAAATACATTTCGAAATGTCTACCATTTGCGAATGGAAGGCCAATACTTACAAGAAGTTCAATCATTTCGATAAATGGACTACATATTTTAACTCTATTGAGCGGCAGTGTAACAGTGAAGTAGGGGTTAACTGTAATCAGAAACCAAGCCCTCCTTCGGAAGGATCAAGAGGAAATGGTAACTTTTGGAAAATCCCAAACATTTTAAACACAGGAACATATCCAGTTTTGACAAGCTATATGACCATGGCATAAACGCTTCCATCTTCAGTAGCTGTTAAAACAAGCAGTCCTTTCCAGCTTTGACAGAGAACAGAATTCATTTCCCCTATACAGCTGCATTGTTTCAAAATCTGTTAAACGTAAGTGTGACAGGATTGACTTTTTGGAGCATAGATATTTACTGTGTTGTCCTAGAGGACCTAGTTTAAAAATAAATAAGGAAAGAGTGTGTGTGTGTGTGTGTGTGTGTGTGTGTGTGTGTGTGTGTGTGTGTTGGGAGAGATGAAGGGATGAAGGGCAAAGTTAAAGAAAAGAAGGAAAACAACAGGATAATCAAAACCACACGTGGACATTAATGCACACAGGCGTATTTAGATGCTCTTTTTAAAAAGCTTTTTTTGGGGTATAGTATTAAAATCAATGCTCAAAACAATATATCAAAGAAAAATTGATAAATGAAAAGATAAAGCACATCCTGGGAGAAAATATTTACAAATCAACACATCTGATAAAAGACTTCTGACCAGAATATGTAAAGAACTCTTGAAACTCAAAAAAAAAAAAAGGAAAGAAAACAAACCAATTTTTTTTAATAAGCAAAAGATTTCAACAGGCTCTTCACCAAAGAATATATACACGGTAAATAAGCTCACCAAAGCATGCTCACCATCATTAGTCATCAGGAAAATGCAAACTCAAACCACAACTTAACAGACTACTACAGACCTGTTAGAAGGGTTGGAAGAAGAAAAAAACTGACAATAATACCAAGTGCTGCTGAGGGTACAGAGCAACCAGACCTCTCATACGGTACACTGCTGGTGGGAATGCAAAACGGTACAGCCACTTTGGAAAACCATAAAGTTTAACAAGCTAAGTTTACAAATAAACAAGTTAAGTTTAAATTTACCTCACAACCTGGCAAGCTCACTCCTGGATATTTATCAGTGTGAAATGAAAATTTATGTTCATATAATCTGTAGGCAAAAGTTTACAGCAGCTTTATTCATAACTGCCAGAACCTGGCAACAACCCATATGTCCTTTAACTGGTTAAGTGGATAAATTGTGGTACAACCATACTATGGAATATTATCTGCAATAAAAAGGCATAAACTGATATGCACAACAGCCAGACCCACAAGGCTGTGTGACTGCATTTATATGACATTCTAGAAAAGGCGAAAACTACAGAAATAGATCAGTGCTTGTGAGGGGCTAAGGGTGATGGCTGAAGTTGACTAAAAAGAAGCACAGTAAAATTGGGGAGTAGTAGAATTGTTCTATATATAGTAGTTATGTGACTATATATTTGTCTGTATACATTTGTCAACACACACACAATTGTACTTTTTTTTTTTTTTTTTTTTTTTTTTGCAGTACGTGGGCCTCTCACTGTTGTGGCCCTTCCCGTTGCAGAGCACAGGCTCCGGGCGCACAGGTTCAGCGGCCATGGCTCACGGGCCCAGCCGCTCCGCAGCATGTGGGATCTTCCCAGACCGGGGCACGAACCCGTGTCCCCTACATCGGCAGGCGGACTCTCAACCACTGCGCCACCAGGGAAACCCTACAATTGTACATTTTTAAAATGGACTGTAGTGCGTGTTAATTTATAAATTTTAAAAATGCTCAATATAGGGTCAAGAAGATGTTGGCCATCATCAGGAGTGTACTGGAAAAAAAAATACACTCTTTACATTATAAAACTTTTTTCCATCACTTGAATACTATATGCAGTGTACTGTTGGGTCCAGCAATGGAAAAACATAAATAGAGAAGACTCAAAGATTGGTACAAAAATCATAAAGGGAAAGGGCGTTGATATATGGGACTCATTACAGATGGAAAGACAGGGACTGAAAGCAGATGTAACTCAAGTCTCTATTACCAGGAAAAATATGGATGGAGAGAACATTATTTCAGTTGCCAGTCCCAGAACACTGGGGGAAAGACATCATTTAAAGCTTTTGAGTTTTACATTTAAGACTGAGAGCAAACTTAAAAACTCATTCATCAAATACAGTATACGGAGTGGGGAGGGGAGGGGAGGGGAGAGAAGAAAGAGTATAAGGAAAAAACATAAAATGCTTGGGGAAAACGTCTATCAACCTTTAATTTGAAGGTAACAGCAATTCTGACTTAAGGAAAATTACAATTTTTTTGGAGCAAAAATGTGGCGAACTGGAAACACCAAAAAATAGAGTCAAGGGACCTTGGAGAACTAAAGCAGATGATATATACTTGAACCCATAAATGCTGAAGTGTACAAATGCTAATAATAGTTTTTATCATACTCTGAGCTATAAACAATGAGCATGTGAATTTTCAAGCCCGTATGCTAATCCCCCAGATGATTACTGTCACAGGACCATAAATCAAAGAGCTAAGCCTTGAAACCCAATTTGTCCAACACCACAGTCTAAGCTCTTTTGACCACTCTATTATTCCATTTCCCCACAATACTTAAAGAACAGTTTTACACGAATAGACATAAGGAGCAAAGCAATATTCAGCAACTACCAGAAGGTTCTACAAAGTGAATGGAGTTTTGTTTTGGACTCTGTGCACATCAGCATAGGAATTCTGTGGTAGGGATGACACTTTCTGTTTGTATGCTCTGATGTAGTTACAAGTGTTGGATGCACATCTAGGAGGGTTTCAGTACAATGGCTGAAGGACGTGGTTCTTCACCAATACCTTGTGCTGGTCTAATACTTTCTAGTTTTTTCCCATTTTAACATATCTCATTTGAGGCAAACAATTATCCAATAGGGATAGATAAAACTGACACAGAAAAACATGTTCACTTCCATCAAATGAGCGCTTATGGAACATCAACTTATATCATAGATGACTTCATTAAAACAGATACAACACTGAAGGAATAAGCCCAAGGAATGAAGTCCTGTTCTGGTTGAAAACAAGGAATCTCTACATAGAGTCGATCCTATTTTTTCCTTACTCTGAACATCTGTATAGTTTCTAAATCATCTAATTCAGGACCAGATTATATAGCATACTATTCTTTTTCAGCACAGAGAGTATTCTTTCACAGGAAACCACCTCATCTTATGGACTTCTGGAATGTTAACAATTGAATCCCATATCTTCCCATGCTGCCCATTTTCAGTTCCAGACAAAAATTTGTTTTAAATTTTATTGACATACAGTTGATTTACAATGTTGTGTTAGTTTCTGCTGTACAGCAAGGTTATTCAGTTATACATGTATATTCTTTGTCATATTATTTTCCATTACGGTCAGACATAAATGTTTTTAAAACGCCTTTCAAGCGTTTCACACTACAGATACCAATGTTACTTCTGCCTACAGAAACCACTGTTGGTGGCAGAAGAACAGGACAGTTCTCTAAATTTTCTTTCGAAACAGAAAGGAAGAAAAGCAAAGAGGAAAATTAGTAAGTAAAGATGACAATAAAAGATAAATAAAGACACAGAAAGATATTAATTACCCAACAAAATCATTAGGTGAAAGGCCCCTTAACCATCACCATTCGTTTCAGTGAAAGATGGAGGCGAGGCACAGCTGGGGGGAGGAATGAAATGAGCAAATACTGAACTGAATTATGCAAGTCTGCACCTGGGGGGTATGGGGTGGGGGAGATATTCAAACAGCAGCTACCCAAGCCGGAGCCAAGGGCCTCCCTACCAGCGCCAGAACTCTCCACGCTGCCTCCCCTCAAAAGCCGCAAGATCCATTCCGGGTCTCCACACTGAATCTGCAGATTCCAAAGACCCCATGAAAGCCCTCATACCACCAGTGCTCTTGTGACCACATTTGAAGGAAAGTAGTAGTATTTGAAAAGTGAGGTACGTGGATCAGAGAGGACAGAGGTTGGTGAACGTATGCTGTTCTAAAGCAGTGAAAAGGGAGGGGGAAAGATTTAGGGTATGGGTTCACAGAGCTTCTACAACAGGAGCTGCATAACATCTAACACAAACTGTGAATCTAAGAAATAACAATATTAAGCATATTAAATGTTTCCATGTGAACTGCCTCTAATATGGCCTTAGTCACAACTGACTATTCAGAAAGGGCTCAAGACTAAAATGTTTAGTCCAATACTCAAGGGCTTTGGTGAGGAAAAAAAACTGTCTTTTAATTCTCTATTACGAGGCTTTTTTCCTAAGCAGTCGATTCAGACTTATATTCCACTTACCTGCACGAGTACATGTACGTAAATAAGATTCAGAAAACAAGAAAAACCACTCTACAAAATTAAGCATCCATCGTTTTTTGGGATTTTTTTTTATAATTAATTTGGCTGTGTTGGGTCTTCGTTGCTCTGCTCGGGCTTTCTCTAGTTGCGACGAGTGGGGGCTACTCTGCATTGCGGTGCGTGGGCGTCTCGTTGCGGTGGCTTCTGTTGTTGCGGAGCCCGGGCTCTAGGCACGCAGGCTTCAGTAGTTGTGGCTCGTGGGCTCTAGAGTGCAGGCTCAGTAGCTGTGGCACACGGGCTTAGCTGCTCCTCGGCATTTGGGATCTTTGTGTCCCCTGAGTTGGCAGGCGGATTCTTAACCACTGCACCACCAGGGAAGTCCCGCCATTGGTTTTTTCAAAAAGTTACTTGGAAGCTTGAGGTACTTACTGAATGCTTGCTGTTCTTTCCTAGAATTCTGATTTTAGCAAAGATGAGATCCCGGGAGAACTCCAGCGGCTACAATCCACACACTTGAGCAGAATACAAGTTAAAACTCTGACCTTGAACTCTTAGAACAGAGACACCCTTTACCCCTAAATGTGATAAAGGTTCAAAAAGGCAAAACAGAGGTGCAGAATATTAGTGGTCAGTATACTCCAAATCTGTACACAACCACCTGTAACTGATATGGCAAAGCAGAAACCTATAGTTCTCCTACAGAAAAAGAAAAGCAACCCAATCATGGCTGATTGTGTATACGACCTTCAAAACACCATACCAACCACGGGTGACGAGGGAAGAGTCTTTCTTAGAAATAAATGCAAGTTACTAGTAGCCCAGATTTTTCCCTTCAACCATTGCTATTCCTTTAATACAATCTCCTAAATCCATTCTCGTTTCCCTCTTCTATAACGTTGACCTTGTTTCAGCTTCTGTGTTTCATTATAAGACACTGAATACTGTTTTGAAATGAAATAAATTCAAAATAACAGCATTTGTGAAATTAACATGAAAACTTTTGTGCCGATTTCTGAAGCTCTGTGGGAATAATGGTATTAAGTGCTACTATTTTTTCCTTTTTTTCCTCAGGAAGTGGACTGCATTTTCAGATACAGCGAAAAGACTACCAACAGAGTAATAGTTACACCAATAACATATATAAGTAGGACTGCTGGGAGTATAACATAGATTTTGGAGTTACTGCACAGAAGGACCAATAATCACAGGACTCCAGCTTTTAGTAAAAACCGGTTCACAGGTACAAAGTTTCAATTTAAATGTCTGATAATCAGTTTCCATGTATTAAGTAGTACCATTCAAAGTGTTTGAAAATCCTCTGTAAAATAATCACATATCTAACATGTTAAGGATTTTTTAAAAGCTATTTTTAAAAAGGAACTAAAGTGAAAACCATCATACAGACCCTGCTGAAATAAAAATAACAGAGGTGACAATAAAACATACCCAAGCCATACCATGATTTCAAGAAGATACTATTCCCCTAAAATTAGCATGTATAAGACTGTATTCTCAACTATAAATGACACTTGATCAACATTTCTAGCTCTAAAAATCTGACTTTATGAATTCTGTGTTTTTTGTGGTTTCATTACGTGCAAAATACTGTTAAACAGAAGTAGATGCTATAGAAATGAACTCAGTATAGATTCAGAAGTAGAAGACACAGGCCTCTGCTCCCAGGAAGTAATAAGACAAATAATAAAAGAGTTTACTAATGTTCTAAGACAATGCAAGGTACGCAGCTTATATACCAAGTGGGAGGTGTAGAGAACAACAGCAACAATTTAATCAAAATATAAAATAAAAGCGTGCTGGCCTGTTCTAGAAAGCTAAATGAGGCTTAATCTCCTAAGCTGTAAAGCACAAATAGGATTTGGACAGGCAGAAAGACTGCCAGAAGCAAGGATCAGTCAATACTGACTAAAGAAGTTTGGCTGAAGTACAAGGCTTGCGTGCATGGCAACGGGGCTATAAAATACGCTGGACCAGGACTTCAACCTGGCCCAGTGGCAATTATAAGACGTTGAAAACTTAAGGGAGGAATGAGAGGTAGAGTTTTAGAAAGCATCATCACCAAGGGATTTGAGGAGTAGATCAAAACCAAAAAAGTTAAATGGGTACATCATCAAATAAGGTAGAGAAATACAGCCGTTATTTAGGTTTTCAAGTCAAACAAAATCGACTACTGAGGCTAAAGCAACTGATTATCTGTATCAATGAAATTTATCAACTCTCCACTTTATTTTTCATCTAAAACAGCTTAAGTATAGTTTAGATGGTTTATTTTATGAAAACCTTCCGCTATATTTCTAATGTGTCACATAACTATATTTATGTAAAAATCTACTTTAATTTAGAAAAATTAGGACAGTTGTTATTATCGGTCCTAAGCCTTTCTCAAAAGGACATAAATGCTGCTTTACAGTTTCGTTGATTCTGACAGGCCGAAAGGGTGACCACATTTGAGCACCAGAAGAAATCATGTATTGGTTGGTCAATATAACCAACCCCTCCTAAGACTGAGCAATTCACTTTGTCATTCCCCGTGGGAAAGTCTAGTTTGTAATGTGCCTAGTTTGTTTATATTAGGTAAATATACTGTATAAAAACAAAATTAACATCTTTGACATAATGGCTACTAAACTGAAATAGTAAATGTCATTAAACATTTTCCAAAAATAACCATAAAGTCTAAAAAAGAAAAAAAGAGGGGTTTAAGATGTTCTTCATACTTTCCATTTCTGTTCCATTAACTACATTATACATTTGCTAATTTCTTTATATTTAGCAGTGTACCTAATAAATTTCAGTAACATTTTAAATTCTTTGTAATTTTTTACCTATTCTCAAAATGAATAAATTTCACTTGAAATTCATAGTTCATTTGACACACTCATTTATTCTGAAATATTCCACACAAGTTCAATTTTTGAAAATCATATAGTTTAAGCATACTTTGGAAGATGTCCATTTAAGGAAGCCTGTAGTACAAGTGGTTTTTTTTTTTTTTTTTTTTTTTTTTGCGATACGCGGGCCTCTCACTGTTGCGGCCTCTCCCTTTGCGGAGCACAGGCTCCGGACGCGCAGGCTCAGCGGCCACGGCTCACGGGCCCAGCCGCTCCGCGGCATGTGGGATGTTCCCGGACCGGGGCACGAACCCATGTCCTCTGCATCGGCGGGCGGACTCTCAACCACTGCGCCACGAGGGAAGCCCTCGTTCACCATTTTTTCCCCTCAGAATTATAAGAATTATTTCAGAATATTTCAGAATTGAATATTTTAAAACACACACAATGAAAAGGTGACAGCTAGGAAAACAGACAAGTGAATTTTACATCGGAAAATTTTAGACTTTCTTTCACGAAATTCTCTAGAAATTATTTCCTACTTACGTGTGGAAATTATACTTTAAACAGTAGCAACTATGAAATTAAAACGTACTGTATTTCCATAAATACATATCCTACTTCAAAAGACCCTTGTATATGAGACTCACACATATGTGTGTGTGCTTGTTTACATCCTTTCCACAACAGATTTCTGGCAGTTAAAAAAATGACTGGGGCAGTAGGAGAATCGGCACACTGGGTCTTACTTAACCCCTGCTCTTCCAAATGCCTTCATTTAATTATGACTGTGGTTCTCAGCCACAACTGCTACACTTGGACACATTCTAAGAGAATGTTTCATATGCAAAAAGATCAACTCTTCTGGAAAAAAAAAATCCAAACTTGTGTCAGAAAATAATGGATTTAAGGTGAACACATCTGCTTCCTCCACTTGTGTTGCTTATTCTTTGTTTCTAAGAAATAATATTGTAAAGAGGCGAGAAAAAGAAAAAATGAGAATGACAAAGTGGGGGGCAAACCCTAAAGGAACAGAGGCTACAATTAGAAGCTCATGATAGAAAGAAAATGCAAGACAATAGTAAAAAAAAAACAAAAACAAAAAAAACCAAACTGTAGTTTACCAAGAATAGTGTTGGGCTCAACATTTTAAAATTCTAGACTAGTGATTTAAAATTAAACAAAAATCTCACATGATCTTTATTAATGTGCAGGGTAATAATGATACACGTGCATTTAAATTAAGTTACCTTAAAAATAAAAGGGAAGAACAATGTAATATATTTGACAATACTAAACTGTACACTTAAAAATGGTTAAGATGGTAAATTTTATGTGTTTTTTACCACAATAATAAAAAATATATAAACTAAAGGTAAGGATTGCATAGACCAATATAGGATTCTTGTACACTTAAAACAGAGGCATCACATTTGCAGCAACACGGATGGGCCTAGAGATTACCTAAGTGAAATCAGACAGAGAAAGACAAATATCATATGATATCGCTTGTACGTGGAATCTAAAATATGATAAAAAGGAACTTATTTACAAAACAGAAACAGACTCACGGACATAGAAAACAAACTTATGGTTACCAGGAGGAAAGGAGGGGGAGGGATAAATTAGGAGTTTGGGATCAGCAGATACAAACTACTACATAGAAAACAGATAAACAAAGGTCCTACTGCATGGCATAGGGGACTATATTCAATATCTTGTAATAATATATAATGAAAAAGAATATATATGTATAACTGAATCACTTTGCTATACACCAGAAACTAACACAACATTGTAAATCAACTATACTTCAATTTAAAAAAAAAAATTAGAGGCATCAAATGGTTAGGAGTTCTTGTTCAAAATATACAGCTTGATTTTGTGGAAAAATACAAAAAAGAAATTTCACTTATAAAGATACTAAAAAGGTGGTAAGTGTATAGAAATTCCTGATATTCTAATAAAAAGATATTTTATTATCATGGCTATCAACAGAAACCTTGATTCTATGAGTACTAATCTGTAGAGTTGGGTTTTTTGATGTGTTTTTTTAAACCACATAAACACAAATCTACTATACTTGGGGAAATACATCAGTCCCAAGAGGACATAAGGACTACTGCAGCTTTTAAAATACATTCACTTCACTGGTTTCCTCAAAACCCTGAAAAGGAAATTCCCTATCACTTCGGGCCAACATCAGAGGACGTCAATGAGTGAGCTATTCTAAAAACTGTTAAGTTTTAAAAAGTTCATTATTAGATAATAAAATAAAGTAGATTCCTTTAATGTTAAATTATCAAGCAAAACCCATTAGATTAAAAAATAATAAATTTTCACAAATGTAGACTGTATATGCATGTAATATTTTTTATGGCATTGGGAAGAAAATTGTACTGGGCTAAAAATTATCTTAACTATTCTATGTCATGTAATCCATTAAGCCAAAGAAAAGTGGAAAAATTAGTGAGCTAGATTACTGAGTTAATGGAAGGAAAATAAAACAAGGAGAGGAAGAAAAAAGACAGACATAAGGGTACATTCATTTTGAAACCCTACAGACAAAAAAAAAAAAAAAAAGTTCCAAGCAGAATTTTAAACAGCTTTTCTGGAAACCAAATTCTAACACTCTAAAAGAGCTCAAAGGTCATCTGCCCATATAAATACCACTACTAAAGTTTTCTCAGTTACTGGAAAAGAAGGAAAAGGAACACTATATTTAATACAGAAATTAGAATTTAGTATTTTAATATGTGTTATGAAGTGTTAAGAATTAATTAGGGGCTCTGAAGAACTAAGCAACTGAGGAGGAATTCACAAGTAGAACCAATCCCCCCACCCCCCAAATCCTACTCTTTTTCACAAGTACCACATATGCTCGTTTTAAAGCATTTTACGATTTAGCCTATGCCGCGTCTGTGTCCTGGGAAAGGGGGAGAACAGCAGAATTCACACTCTTCTCATTGGCACTACCTCCATCATTTAAAGAAAGCATCCAAAACCATGGCTGTCCCAAAGCTTGTATTGTATGAACTGTACTAACAGGCACAAATGCGTACACAACAAGTGTGAACAGTTTGCTGAGCTTTAACACGTAAACGTGCATTGCTACCAAAATTAACGTATGTTTTCATCATTCCAGAAAGCTCCTTCATGACCCTGTATAGTCAATTCCTCACCCCGACCCCAGTCAACCTGTTGTCTGATTTCCATCACTATACCTTAGTTTTTCCTTTTCTAAATATATAATGGAAACATACAGTACTCAACTGTCTTCTTTTAATCAGCATTAACCTTTGTGAGATCCACCCATGTGGTGGTTATGTTTATCACTACTTTGTACTTTTGTATTGCTGAACAGTATCCCATTGTATGAATATTACAATTTATTCAACCATTTACCCTGTTGATAGACATTTGGGTTTTTCCCAGTTTCGGGCTGTTATGAATAAAGCCCCTAAGAACACTCACATCTAAATCTTTTTGTGGACATGTGTTTACATTCCTCCTGGGTAAATGGTAATACAGTAAGTACACCTTAAATAAACGTCACAAGAAACTTTCTAAGAAACTGCCAATCTGTTTTCCAAAGTGGTAGTGCAGCTGACACTCCCACCAGCAAAGAATGAGAGATCAGATTTGCTTCACACTCTCCCCTATATGTATTGTCCGGTTGTTTTTAATTGAGCTAGTCTATCTCATTGTGGTTTTAATTTGCATTTCCCTGATGATTTATATTGAGCAGCCTTCCATGTGCTTACTGTCCATTTGTATATCTATTTTTTGTGAAGTATCTGTCTAAATCTTTCGAACATTTTTAAAATTTGGTTTCTTATTGTTAAGTTATAACTGGAGTTCTTCACATATTCTAGACACAAGTCTTTTGTATTATGAATATTTTCTTCCAGTATGTGGCTTGCCTTTTCATTTTCTTAACAGTTTCTTTAGAAGAGCAGATGGCTTTGATTTTGCTGAAGTCCAATTTATCAATTTTTTTCTTTTGTAGTTAGTGCTTTTTGTGTTCTAAGAAATACTCGCCTATCCCAAAGTTGTTATGATTTTGTCCTGTTTTCTTCTAAAGCTTTTATAGTTTCAGCTTTTATATTTAGGCCTGTGAGCCATTTCAAATGAAATTTTATGCAGATTATGAGGAAAAGGTCAAGAGGACAAAGTTCATTCTTTCTCATACAAATATTTATTGTTTTAACATCATCTGTTGATCAGAAAGCAACTGACCATATATGTATGGGAATGTTTGCAAGTTCTATTCTATTGATCTAAATGTTCTATTGATCTAAATTCTATTTAGATCTAAGTTCTATTCTATTTAGATCTAAATTCTATTTAGATCTAAATTCTATTTAGATCTAAGTTCTATTGATCTAAATGTCTGTCATTATGCCAACACCATGCTGTCTTTATAATAAAACCTGGAATCAGGTAGTGTAAGACCTCCTAGGTTGTTCTTCATTTTCAAAATAAATTCTAGCTATCCTAGGTCTTCTCATTTCCACAGCCTGTCAATTTATATATTTTTTTACTCACTGCTGAGTGGGAAAAAGGTAGCTTGGCAAACAATATTAAAAACAGAATCTCATTTTAGTTCAACCAAATCTATAAATAAAGGTACATAAAAGAAACAACACATATATAAAAACATGCAGGGGCTTCCCTGGTGGCGCAGTGGTTGAGAGTCCGCCCGCCGATGCAGGGGACACGGGTTCGTGCCCCAGTCCGGGAAGATCCCACATGTCACGGAGCGGCTGGGCCTGTAAGCCATGGCCGCTGAGCCTGCGCGTCCGGAGCCTGTGCTCCGCAACGGGAGAGGCCACAACAGTGAGAAGCCACATACCGCAAAAAAAAAAAAAAAAAAAAAAAAACACATGGAAAAGAATTCTCTCTAAAGGGTGAGTACAAGAGATTTTTTTCTTTTTAGTGATCTGTACTTTCCAAAATTGGCAATTTTAAGGGAAAAGTTATAGGTAACTAATGGACATAAGCCCATCAATAACTTAAATAGGGGGAAAAAAGAACTGCTGCTCAGTCATCCTATTTCTTCGCCCTTTATCTCACATATGATCTGTAAATGCAAAAAAAGGTACGAAATGATAAACTACAAACTATAGCTCTCCTTAGGAGAGAGGACTGTTGTGATAAGAATAAAGGAAAGACTTTTGCTTTTCACTTCATATACTTCTCTAATGTTTGTATTGTTACAATGACCATATTTTATATATCTAAGAAAAATTAAAATATTCATCAATAAAGATAAAATGTATTTATTAGCTGAACTGAAGCACTGATGAAAACATTATCCTAGAGAATGACTACCCAACTCTATGTCATTTAAGTTATCAGTTAAAGAAAAGCCTTTTCTTTATGTATAACTGAATCACTTTGCTGTACACCTGAAACTAACACAACATGCTCCACTATAAAATAAAAATTTAAAAAAAAAAGAAAAGAAAAGAAAAGAAAAGCCTTTGCTTGGCTAGGAATTGGCCTCTAGCATCAGGTGAGATAGCTGCTTCGGCAAATCCAAAATGAATTCATCATATGTCCTTTGAAATCAGAAGCACCAGTAAATACTATTTCAGTAACCCCCCTAGGATAGCTAGAAATTAATGCTGAAGGCAAAAATAATGAGATTTAGAAGATAAAGGGCAGTAATTCGATGTTGGAGATCGTATTGTTAAAAATAAACATCATCACAGGTGATTGCGCCATCGCTATTGGTACTCAGCCCACACTTTGTAATACTGATTCAGACTTAGGGACTGATCAGCAAATCAAGGTGAATCACTAACAGTAGTGATTCTTACACACCCAGGACAGTTCACAAACCTGCTCAAGTGTCAAACTACTTGAAGGTCACAGTACTCTCTGAGGAACTCTGCCCTTACAGAACAGCATTAAATGTCAATCCAGTTGACCCTTGAATGACACGGGGATTATGGGCGCAGATCCTCCACAGTAGAAATTCCACGTATAACTTACAGTCAGCCCTCCCTGCACACCGCTGGGTTCCTCGAGATCCGCGGTTCCGCATCCACAGATTCAACCAACCACAGACTCCGCAGTACTGAAATCCGCATAAAAATGGCCATGTGCAGTTCAAACTCGAGTTGTTCAGGGCAATTGTATATCTAATTCCATCCTATAAACAAACCTTTGACTAAGAGAAGATGAAACCATATTACATACATGAAACATAGACTCTCCTGTGTTCATGAAGGAGCACTAGTGAATTAAGCATGAATTCGCCTATTAATACCCATTGGCTCTTTTCACTTTCACTTTATCACCTGCCGAGTATAGAGAGTCACCAAAAGCTTAAGGAAAAATCATGGGAGAAGAAATTCAAGGTGAGAGCGTTCTACACATTCACTTATTTGGGAAAAAAACCAAAACCCTTCCACTCAATTATAGCAATGAAATATCTCAGGCCACAAGTACGCTGTCTGAACACCATCATTCATTAACATAACAATAGTGAAGAGGGTGTATGAACAGGAACAGGGCAGGAGCAGAATAAGTATTTCCAAACACAGAATGCAGTGACAGTTTTCCAATACTCATCAGAAGGCACACTACCATTTCCTATTTTAGGAATAAACACCCTCAAAATTTAAATAGGCCATTAGTTGGTCTCCTTCAGGGAGAGTAACTAATATTATCTAACATTTCTAACCTTTCTGAGCAGAACCCACAGTAAAAATATATTTTACACAGTGACTCAGTACATTCACACACACACACACACGCACACGAGCATGTGTGCACAAGCGCCTACCTTTGTACTCACCTGTACTTTGTGCAAATGCACTCTGAAATTTTTCTATTATAGTCTCTAGTTTTGTTTTTACTCTGGTTATAACCCACTAAAGTGATAACCCACTAATGGGTCATTAACCTACAGTTTGAAAAATCCTAATATAGAAGCAAGAAGGAAGGACATGAATAGATTTAACAACTTTGAATTGTTAGATTATGAAATAAATACAAATGCAACGTTATTTTAAAGTTCTATGGATGGATGCTACTTTACACTAAACTTCCATAAAAAAAAGACCAATGAAATTCAATTTTCATAGACACAGGTAAAATCTACTTGCCTTAGCCCAAGGTAGCAGTGCTACAGATAAACACAGCACTTATTTAACACTATTTCCCATCAAAATGTTATTCAGGTATATCTTTCATCTTCAGTTAATGAACTCGAGGCCCAGGCTGGGAAAGAGCTGCCAGAAAAAGTCAATCTCAGAGTCACTGATGATGCAAGAGCTCAGCTGGCCTGCTCTTGACCCCCGAGCATCCCCCAAGCCTCAGCTAACATGGATGGCATGTCACCATCAATCTAAATTTTGAAAAATATATATTGATTTTCCACAAATGACGATAATGGGTTTTTCTGCAATAAATGTGCTTATATAATGTTTTCTTCTATACACCAAGACTGTGATCAACACAAAGAACAAAAAAGTGCTTTATGTATTTTTTTTAAGACCTATTAGTTAATCCAGCTCCCTAATGAGTCAAAATCCATACCAAGACATAACAAAAATATTAAGGAAGCACCTCTAATAATTCTTACATTGTGAATAACATGTACTCTTAAAGTCCTGATTACATGAAAATTTTTTAAAATATCTATCTTTTTAAAAGAAAACCTTATTTCCCACATATTAGAAATCTACAATTTTAACACATTTCTTTGACATAACTTAATTTAAAAAGGAATAGTCTCATATAGTTAATTTAATTAGGCATAAATAAGTAAAAATTAAATACCTAGTGTGTTACATTTATTAGTAGTATCCACTAAAAAGGATTAAAATCTCTTAACATTTGGGGCTTCCCTGGTGATACACTGGTTGAGAATCTGCCTGCTAATGCAGGGGACATGGGTTCGAGCCCTGGTCTGGGAGGATCCCACATGCCGTGGAGCAACTAGGCCCATGAGCCACAACTACTGAGCCTGCATGTCTGGAGCCTGTGCTCCGCAACAAGAGAGGCCGCGATAGTGAGGGGCCCGCGCATCGTGATAAAGAGTGGGCCCCGCTTGCCACAACTAGAGAAAGCCCTCACACAGAAACTAAGACCCAACACAGCAAAAATAAATTAATTAATTAATAAACCCCTACCCCTAACACCTTCAAAAAAAAAAATCTCTTAACATTTTGCTTATCTTTGATCTGTTTGGCAATTTGAGCCATCTTTCTAATCAAAGTAGGTTGAACAGCTTTAAAAAAACAAAAACCCTTTACCACATTATTTTCAAATAAAACTATCTTTCATGCTATTGCCTGATGAACTAAAATTTTTAGTCTAAAATTCCAGGCAGTGAATTGCAAAGAATGTTTCCCATTTCCACAGTACTGCAAGTAGAAATATGTAAATTAGTTCATGGGGAGAATCATTAATTTAGATAGATAAAAAGTAAAAACACATTAACGGAACACCAAAAATGTGATAGTTCTTGCACAAAATCTAAGATGAGACAGCTGCTACCACTGGAGCTTATAAATCCAAATTAAATGGGCAAAAGGCAGAGAATTTTAATTCTTCTGTTTTCCAAGGAAATCACAAGTCTGACAGTGCTCCAATCTCTAAACTAACAATGATAAGTCTGACTCTCATTTCGCTGATATTGGCCTAATTATAAGAGCCAAAATCATAGCTGGGGTTTGGGTAGGAAGCAAAAATTCTGACCCAACTGAGAACCACAAGAGATCAAGTGAAATGGATTACCGCTGGTTATCTATTTCCTGGAAGATTTGGGTAACAACAGCCTTAACAGATACTGCTTACACCCTTTATCAACAGCCTTGAATAAAATAACCACAAACTAATTCTAAATAAGATCTAAATAATTACTTAGCAATGATTAAATATGCAGACTGTCAAAACATTCTTAAATATTTTATATATCAGTTGTTGAAAATATGACAGGGAAATTTGGCTCTAAGTTGAGAGAAACAGAATCATGTGTAAAAATGAGAAGGGACACCAGCATTTTTGAACACCTACCCAACGCCATTATAATGTAGCAGATCAATGCATGTCTCTGCATAGTTGGCTGAAGTATCAACTGCATGCAAAATGAAATGGGGAGGGGGCTGGAAGAAGTCCATCTTTTCAAGGGAGAGAGTTCAAAGCTTTCAGTAGACTCTCAAAGGGATCTGGTAACACAAAAAATAATTTCACTGATTTCTTACATAATCCTAAGGAGTTTATTATTACTTCAAAAATGAGGAAATGGAGACTCAACTAATTTAAAAAGCTTTCCCAAGGTCAACTTTTATTTTCCCAGTAAAATAAAAGCATATGAGAATGCAAGTTATTCTGGTTCCAAAGTCCCAGCTCTTTACCTCCTATGCTAAAAAATGACAACATAAGATGAAGAAACTGTTATTCAATCAACATTGCAAAGAGCAACCTGATGACGATGACTTATAATAATAACAACAACAACAACAATAATAGTGAACATCTATTAATCCTAACTCTGTACTAGGCACAGTTGTTAGTGCCCCATTTAGTCTTCTCAATAAGAGAAGCAGATGGCAGACACATTACTATGACCCCACATGCTCCCAGGTGGCAGAGCTGGGTCCTCAGACTCTGCCCTTAACCTCTACATGAGTGACCTTCGTCTCATGAGGACCCGAGATTGAAGAATAAGGGTAGAAAATGGAAGAAGGCTTTCCTAAATAAATTTCTTTCTAAGTAGTATTTTAGAAGATAATTATTATATGGTAATTCCTCCTTATTTTAGCTAAAATGCAATAGCATGTAAGACTTAGGTAAATCAAAAATAGTTTTAGGGTGCTTCCCTGATGGCGCAGTGGTTGAGAGTCCACCTGCTGATGCAGGGGACACGGGTTCGTGCCCCAGTCCGGGAAGGTCCCACATGCCACGGAGCGGCTGGGCCCGTGAGCCATGGCCGCTGAGCCTGCGCGTCCGGAGCCTGTGCTCCGCAATGGGAGAGGCCACAGCAGTGGGAGGCCCACATACCGCAAAAAAAAAAAAAAGAAAGAAAGAAAGAAAGAAAATAGTTTTAGGAACAATTTTCTGGTTCCTAAGATTTGCATAAACTCAAAGCATTATCCCCATCTCCTATCTAGGAAATCTATCGTCTTTCACTATAATACTTAATTTGATGAGTACAGGAGAAATCCTATGTTTAGAAATGTTTATTCAACAGGTACAGCCTATGACAGGAGAATCAAAGTTCTCAAAATCCCTAAAAAAGACTTGTCAAGTGCTTTCACTCAACCTTTCTAAAGCCCTAGCAGAAGTATCCCTTTTCTATGAATGGGTCTGGACAAAAGCATTATTGCTTGATGGAGTCATCAGACCGCCTATCCTCTATATAGCTGTAGTTCATGTTATCACTGGTATTTTATGTTTCCGCCACAATTTTACTTTATTGGGGACAGTCACTGGGAAAAATGAACCCCGAGGAAAAAGTCTTCTTCATGCCAACTAAAAATCTTTAAAAGTTACGTATTAAAATCAGCAACAAAACAGAGTAAGTTGTCTTTATCCTCTACATAATACTCTGAGCAACTTAACTTTTCATTCTATCAATTATTTCCCTGTGATGCTTTAGTTATTAGCTTGCACATCAACTAAAACTTGAATAAAGATGACCAACTGCTGGTTACAGATTGAAATGCTGTCTTCTCACATTAAATTCCCCATCGAAGGATATAAAAGTGTCAGTAATAATGAAGTTTGCATATAACTCACCAAGGTTCAAAAAAAGGCAGTTGGATTAGTTCTGTTTTGAATATGCAAACATGAGTACTCACCATACAGTTTGTGCCTTCTATACATAAGATAGGAAACAAATGTCAAGCAGGTTCTTAACATGAGGGAAAAAAATGAAAAGTATCAGTAATGCCATGAGTCAAGTGCAGCCTAAACTGAGCCATAACTCATTACATATGTAAAAGCTTTAAAATTATCTTTCGGTCTCAGTTTCTTTAGTAAAGTCACATGAATTACTTACCATTTACCTATACACTTCACGTAACTTACTAAAATGAGATCCTACTAGGTTCCACTAGGAATCAGTTTTAGAACAAGTTTAATTCTCTCTGTTCCTCAAGACAAATTCTAATTCATTCTCTGCTCTCCTCCTCTTCAACTCCTCCCCCAAGTGCCCCCCCCAATACACACACACTTTAAGTTCCAAAGGACACAATGCAAATAAGACTTATTTTCACAAGAATTCCACTTTCAAACTAATTTTTTTCATTCACTCAACAAATTCGTTACCATCTACAATGTGCCAGGCACTGTGCTGGGCGAAAAAGACAAGGTCCCTGTCATCTAGAGCTTAGACTGCAGCATGATTATTAATCTAATGTCCACCTTCCCTGGACTACATGTCTGCTATTGGCACTCCTTTAGTAGCAAGGGGTTCACTCTGTGAGCCTAACAGCAATGTTCTATGATTATTCCACCACGAAGCAAAATATTTAGAAAACTGAAGAGCCCAAGATTTTGTTCCTTCAGTCAGCATTGGTTAATTCATATATTAACACATGAAATTCTGTTCTTTATAAAACTGCTTTATAGGATGGAATGATATGATCTGGGATTTGCTTCAAGACGGGGGAGGGGAGAGGTAAAGGTAATAGAGGAGTTGGTTCATAGGAGATCACTATATATTATTATTCTGTCCACTTTTACATAGGTTTAAACTTTTCCATAGTAAATTTTTTAACTGTAAAAGACCTACCAAAAAGAATTAATTTCAGGAAGCTGCACAGAAAGACAGCACATGAACAATGGGGGTATTTCAATGTACTTTATTTAATCCACCATGGGATCCTGAATCATAATCCTAATTATAAATAACAAGTTTCCACTGTTTCAAACTGTTCATTTGTTAAACTGAAGGTAGTACTGCTAATCTCTCTCACTGAAAATATCCTAGGAGCCTGTGATAATGGAGAACCCTACAAAGGTACCAAGTTGGTGCTATAGAGACACTAATAATAATCATGGAAAAGTATTTTCATATTTTCTTTTCCCTCAGCCTCATAGATGATGAAATGGGGTTGTTATTGCAACATCACACAATTACCAAATGTAAAATAGTATTGTTTAAGTTATTCAAGCTTATAGAGGTAATAGCAGAAATGAAAAACTGAAGCTGAGTAATGAAGTATGTAGTACAGGGATCAAAGCTAGATGATTTTTTAAATATAACACAGTTTACTTGACATTTCTCAACCTCTGAAGCTCTCGTTTAGAGTCAACAGCTGGTCCAAATACCATACTGTTTAAGATCTCATGGCTATATTTAAATGTGACCATAACCACAACAAATAATATACGTAATGGCATTTTACAGGCTGTAAAGCATTTAATCTATATTTTCTCATTTGGTCTTCACAAAATCCTGTGAATTAGGTGAGTTACATGGGAATGTTTCTGAAAACTAAGAATCTGCCTATGCCTCCAACTATGGGAAAAGGAGCCAGAAGTGGTCCCAAAACATCTATATCCAAATTTGTTTCACTTTCCATTATCCCAAGCTGCTAAAGATGAAGGAGTTTATTATTTCATTAAAGACACAGGACCTAAATACATACCAAAACATTAGAACATGAGATAAGCTATTAGTAGCCAAATGTGTGGTCTGGCTAGTAAGTACTGATGAAGAGCAGGAAGGGAGAAAATCATCAATGGGCCAAGATACTGGTAAAGGGGTCTCAGAGTCAATGTCACGTAAGCCATAAAGAAGCCCACCTGACATGAGTAGCTCTATCTGCGTAGAGCACTTTCACAAACAAGAAACTTTCAAGTTTGTAACTGGGTTGAAATAATAAGTTAACTGGCTAGAATAAAGGGCTGTAAAAGCATATGGTGAGGCTTACATTTAGAATACATTTTTTTGCACGGCAAAGGAAATCACTAACAAAATGAAAAGGCAACCTACAGAATGGGAGAAAATATTTACAAATCGTACATCGGAGAAAGGATTAATATCCAAATATATAATGAACTCATAACTCAACAGAAAAACAATCTGACTAAAAACTGGGCAGAGGAACTGAATAGACATTTTTCCAAAGAAAACATACAAATGGCCAAAAGGTACATGAAAAGGTGCTCAACATCACTAATCATCAGGGAAATGCAAATTAAAACCACAATGAGATGTTACTTCACACCTGTTAGAATGGCTGTCATCAAAAATACAAGAGATAACAAGTGTTGGTATGAACGTGGAGAAAAGAGAACCAACCCTTGTGCACTACTGGTGGGAATGTAAACTGGTGTAGCCACTACGGAAAACAGCATGAAGTTTCCCCCAAAAATTAAAAACGGAACTACCATATGATCTAGCAATTCCACTTCTGGGTATATATCTGAAGGAAATGAAATCACTATCTCAAAGAGATTATATGCACCCTCACGTTCATTGCAGCATTATTTACAAAAGCCAAAACGTGCAAACAACCTAAGGGCCGATGGACGGGGTAAATGAATTTTTAAAATGTGAGACAGACTGATAGGTAGGTAGATAGATAGACCCAATGGAATATTATATATTCCATTATCACATATATATATCATATATATATATGATATATATATATAATTAAGCCATAAAAAAGAAGGAATTCCTGCCATTTACAACAACATGATGGACCCTGAGGGCATTATGCTAAGTGCAATAAGTCAGACAAAGACAAATACTGTACGATCTCACTTACATGTAGAATCTAAAAAAAATGAACTCATAGAAATAGAGAACAGACTGGTGGTTCTTGGTGGAGGGGCAGGGAGGGGTGCCGCCACAGGGGGAAATGGGTGAAGGTGGTCAAAAGATACAAACTTCCAGTTATAAGATAAATTCTGGGGATGTTATGTCTAGCATACTGACTATAGTTAACATTACTATAGGGCCAGTGAGCCACAGCCGCTGAGCCTGCGTGTCCGGAGCCTGTGCTCCGCAACGGGAGAGGCCACAACAGTGAGAGGCCCGCGTACCGCAAAAAAAAAAAAAAAAAAAAAAAAAAGCACATTACTATATAGTTGAAAGTTGCTGAGAATAAATCTTAAAAGTTCTCACCACAAGAAAAAAAAAATTGCAAGTATGTGTGGTGATGGACATTAACGAGACTAATTATAGTGATCATTTTGCAATATAGGCATATATC
>NW_021703770.1:61250843-61382017 GCF_005190385.1 Monodon monoceros | reverse complement strand
TTAACGAGACTAATTATAGTGATCATTTTGCAATATAGGCATATATCAAATCATTATGTTGTACACCTTAAATTAATACCACAGTATGTGTCAATTATATCTCAATAAAACTGGAAAAAAATTTTAAATACACTTTTTAAAAAAATTTCAACAAGTAAGGAAAGGAACAAAGAAAGAGGTCTTGGTCCCAATGTGATCAAAGTCAAGGAAGACCAGGGAACACAAATATTCCATGTTGGGAAGGTTCGAGTATTTGTCGCTCCAAGCCCACCAACAATATCTAGAACACACGTGCAGCTCCTTAGCTATTGTTGCTCATGAATTTGAGAATATGAAACAGGGAAGGAAGTTAACACATATCTATTCTGAATGAAAATTACAGTGTATCTGTAAAAGTGAGTCTGAGCCAAGTCAAAGCATGGACGAGTTTCTTTCTCAACACACCAAGTTAGCAAATTGGTGCGCACCAACTGCACCAATTTAGTAAATTACTAAATGATATCACATGCTCCAGAAGGGTTAATACAACTGATTCAAAAAAGCAGTGTGTCCCCCAGAGACTCATTTTCTCACCTTGATTCCCTGTAGAATCAGCTGTGTTAATAATAATGCTTTGCAATTTTATATCACTCTTCCTGCTAAAAGCTCAAGCATGAGTTGATATGGCACATCACAAACTACACAGATGGTACTCCACAGTTTCCACAGCTCTGACTGAATAGCTCATTTGACTTACTAATAAATGTTCCTATTTCAAGATTAAAAACAAATATGAAAACTTAAGGAAAATGGGAGAAAGAGAGTAAATTTTCATATCCAATTCAGTGGCATCTAGCTGAAAAGGTAAACACTAAACAGAGCACCCAGAGCATCAGGCAGTTCCTTCAGATGATAGTGCACACAGGTGTCTGCTTCCAGAAAAGTCCTGCCAAGCCACCAAGCTACTGGGAAATGAAGCGAGGACTAGGCAGTAAAGAGGTTGTGCTATTTCCTATGTGAGTGTGCAACAATCACACCTAAAAGGAAAAATCCTCTCCAAGGAGGAGATAGACCTGCAATTATCTTGTCCTTCTGTTTTAGTCCGTTAACCTGTAACTACTCACTGAACGTAGACACATGGTCAGAAGCTTGACAAGAAGTGAAATGACATATCAGCCTAAAGCATAACAGGGTTACTGAGACTTATAAAGCATATTTAATTGGACTCCTTCAAACCACACATTTGTAAATGGCTATACTCTACATGGAGAGGTAGACTACAGTCATCCTAGAACTTTCCTTTATGCTGTTCACAAATGCTCTGCTCATCCTCTACTAATAAGAGAAGGCGTTTATTCCTTTGAACTTCATGAACAGAGCTTCTAAATGTTCTTCACTGGCAACTATATCTAACTACTTCATCTCTCCCTGTGGATCTGGAAATTCCCCATTAGGGAATTTAGCTATATAAAGTTTTACATCATCTCTAGGTAAATCACTGTACTCCACTTGTGTAGTAAATGTTGGCAAACACAACTAAATACAGGCATCCTCCATTATGATTTACAAAATGTGAACTGATCCATGGAACAGACCAGATCTTGAAAAATTCTGAGGCAGCTTATCCCTATGAAAAACAGAACTATTACCAATGATCAGATTTAATGAAACTGTAAAGTGGAGACCACGGAGGTAGAGAGAGGCTACAGAGACTTGCTTTCCTTGGTGACTGAAGTGGTTTTGCAGCATCTACTTACAGAATTATATTCAAGCTCCAAGAAAAACAAACACCTGATTTTGGTGAATTATATCCAACCATTCTTAGCAAGAGCTTCTTTTTTTTCTGATAAAACTACTGTATTTGAAGCCACAGGATGAACTGGTCAAAAGTGACATTCAAGTCTTACGTAGTAATTTTCTCAAAAGAAAAGGGGTTTTAAATTGTAATCAAAACCAGTCAAGTGATTCCAATATTGAGCTCCCATTAGATATTCCTGAGAAATCTAAGTTATCCCTTTGCAGAGAATACCATTGTCCACTTACTTCTAAGACCAGCACTTAGATATGTCAAGCAAACATTCAATCTCCCATGTCAATGAAATGTGAATTTTATGTATTTTATATTTCTGATATTTTCAATATGATAATTAAAATGTTCTACCACCTCTGAGTAGTTTTAGAAATACTGCCCCAAATTTCTCCAAAACATAAGGAGCTTTAACTCTCTTGATTTAAATCACCCTCCTCTCAATCTCCTGCATAAAATAGCACTACCAGCTTGGAACCACATGGATTTAACAAGGACAAGAAAGTTGGCAGACCAACATTCAACTAGTCTTTGTTCTCTTTCCCCACCCCCTGCCTGTTGAGAACCACTGAATTAGAACTACTAGGGACTAAAATGCTTTGTGATCATATCAATAATAATAATCATTCTGTAATCAGAGTAGTAGCCCATTTACTCTAAACAGTTGATGATTACAAGACAGTTTATAACGTATCCTTACAGACTCTATAATACAGAGTGCTGTGTGACCCTTTGCATTTCTGGAACATGCATTAATTAATAAAGAAAGATGGTTAAAAAAACTTGACCACAAATAATCTTGAATACCTAGGTGGTTCTAGTCTTCAGGATTAACTTCCTAAATAGTTCCTTGAATCATCCTCAATTTGCATTTAAAATAATCTACTCTGAACCACAATCCCAAATAACTAATCAAGATCTATCAAACACCGATTACGGTCAAATACCGATCACTGAAGGAGACTCAGAGTAATCATAACAACAACAGTGGACATTTAAGGAAACTGGGGCACAAGGTCGCGCTTGTTCAAGCGATGAACGTAGATCACAATCCAGGCAGTGTGGCTCTTAAGTGCTGGTCCCAACTGACCTCACAGAATGAAATAAATAAGTAAACCTCCTGCATTCAAGGAACTCCTGAGTTTGCCGGCACGTAATATTAACAACCTCCAACAGAACATTCCACACATTTTTAGTGGATTCTCTAAGAAAGATTTTACAACCTTTCTTTCAAGACCATGGAAGATTTTATTTTATCCTTAAAACTGAAATGCCTTTTTCAAAAGACAAGTCTGTGGCTGGTGCTACATAAAATGTCATTAGTTACTTCAGCATGTGGTTTTCTTATTTTTCTGCTACTGAGAAACGTCTTAATGTGTAAGAGTGCGCTCAAATAGTACACACAGACTGACAAGGGATAGTCTTGTCTGGCCATCTCCACACTGACTGTCACTAACACCCTACTTCTTCTCGGGTTACTGAGACTCCTACTGGGAAGGAGGGTTCCCCACCTGTCTCAGGACCTAGAACTGGACCTTCAAGTCTGGCTCCCCACCTTATCTATCAGGGTCATCTGAAGAGTCTCTAAAAAAGCAGACACCCACCCACCCATACTTTTGAACATCACAATGAGACCTTGGAATTTCCATTTTGATAAGCGAGGTAGACTGTGCACTCTGAAATTTGGACTAGAGACTTAGACTAAAAACTCTATCATCAGTGCTTCCAGCATACGAAAGGCAACACCTTTTAACAAAAAGCTGCCTTAATCTATAAAATGATCTGCTGAAGCAGCACCATTCTGGTGCTTTCAGAGAGAACTGTGTTAATTATTACCCATATCACGAGCAGCTTTCAGGGCTAACTCCCTAGAAATGTTTCTGGTAAAACAAACAGTCCAAAAATATATGTCATTATCATTTAATCAAGAGTTCTACACAGTAAATACATGAATAGCAAAGAAAATAACAGAAAGAGGCCAAATTTTTTTTCTCTATTTGGTAAAAAAATAATTCTAGAATTTAAAGAAAAATTTTAGAAAGATTAATTAATGCCCTGCAATCCTCCTTAGTGATAAACAGAGAATCCTTTACCAGAAGATTTCTTTAAAACCACCTAATTCATTTTGGCTTCATTAATAATTAAACCTTCTATTTGATCCTCACCACTCTTTGAGGCAAACAAGTATAATCCCCATTCAACAAAAACGGAAATTGGCACTCACACACATTAAATCACTTGCTCAAGGTGACAGGTTCAGCCACAGGCAGTATGTACTTAATCATTATTAAACTTATTTTTAAATCATACAAGATTTCCTCTGCTTTTAAAAAAGTCTACACATTTTTATCAGAAAGTTCTTCTAAACATCTAACTAAAATCCCATCAGATATAGTTTAGGAACCATACCTTTTGTGGATCTAAAGAACTGCTGCTCATCATATCTCATATTGAATCACTTCATGTATCTCAGAAACAATAAATCCTCCTTCCCCTCTTCTTTTAAAGGAAAGGACAGCAACACTTCAACTTAGCCTGTGACAGACGATGGTTGCCGAAGATGACCACATTTCTCATCCCACATGCTCTTCTTCTAATTCAACTTTTAACATACCTCCCGGGCTTCCCTGGTGGCGCAGTGGTTGAGAATCCTCCTGCCAATGCAGGGAACACGGGTTCGGGCCCTGGTCCGGGAAGATCCCACATGCCGTAGAACAACTAAGCCCGTGAGCCACAACTACTGAGCCTGCACTCTAGAGCCCACGAGCCACATCTACTGAAGCCTGCGTGCCTAGAGCCCGTGCTCCGCAACGAAAGAAGCCACCGCAGTGAGAAGCCCGCACACCGCAACAAACAGTAGCTCCAGCTCACCACAACTAAAGAAAGCCTGCACACAGCAATGAAGATCCAACACAGTCAAAAATAAATTTAAAAAAAAAAAAAATTCCTCCCAAGGAGAGCTGGGATCTGGGGAGGCTTGTGACTAAAGCCTAAGTGACTCTACGTGAATTCTGAGGTTAAGTCATCATAGGAGATACAGCTTCCTTGGAACTCGCTCTTTGAACCCCAGCCGCCATGCTGTTAGGAAGCCCAAGCAGATGCAAAGAGGCCATAAGTAGGTGTTCTAGCCTATAACTTAGCTGAGGTCCCAGCTAACAGCCTACATCAAACACCAGGCATGTAAGCGAGCAAGCCTTCAACTGATTCCAGTGCTGAGCCATTGACTCAGTCCTGGATCTGAGTCTTCCAAGCTGAGACACAGGACACCACGCAGTAGATAAACTCTGTCCATCATGCCTTTTCCCAACTTGATCACAACATTTGTGAGCAGAATGCCACCAAGTTTCGGCTGGTATATTATGCAGCAACAGTAAACAAAACTCTCTAACTCAGAACACAAGCAAGAAATGAAAAGGAGACAAAGAATAAGAAAGTTTTTCTCTGAAGGCTCAAAATAAATATCCCCAGTTCTGTGCTCTGAAGATTACTCACTTTACACTGATAAGAGTCTGTCAGATTCTCACACAGATCTTACTAAAAGTGCATGTAAAATAAGAGGAATTAGAAACATACTATACAATATTTTCTATCTTCAACCTAAGCACGTCTCTCTTTAGAATGCCTTTTCTCCTCTCTGATGAAATCTCCATGAGCCCTTGAGGCTCAAATCAAACAGTACAGCAGCTTTCCTCATCTCACAAAATGAACTGTTTGCTTCTATAAAATGTCTGTCCAGCCCTTCTAATACAATTTTCTATTCTAAAGCATATATTGTACTGTAATTACTTGTCCACATGTCTCTTTCCTTCCCTAAACTGTGAGACCTTAGAGGATAGGGCCTATTTCTTTTTTAACCTTTGTGTTCCCAACTCCAAACCCACGGCAGGTAAAGTGCAGAAAATCAGTAAGGAGAAAATGGACTGTTATTTAAATTAAAAAAAAAATTTTAAACATACACACAGATACACAAAAAGTAACATCCAGTGAACAGACAGAAAAAGGCAAGTCTAGTAGTTAAGCTAGAGCTTGGTAGTGAGGGGTCTATGGTTTACAGTGACTTAGTGGCGAGACAAACAGATCATTATCTTAAATGATCTCATGGACACTGAGTGAATTTTAGCCCAAGTCAGTTTAGTAAATAAGGAAATACTATGCATTTTTAAAGTATCTTCTCCTAAATGGCTAATGTTAAATTTTGAGGTGCTCAAAGGAATAAAAACCAGAACCAGAAAAATTAGATACACGAGACCTCATGTGCTGAATGTTTTGTACAGCCACTCTTTTACAGTAATACGACTTTCCTTATTTTTGCCCACTCCCACCCCTTACCCTGGCCACCTATCCTTAATGTCCCTGTTTGGTTACATTTCAGAACTCCGAAGTACTTTCCTCCCAGATGACCCAAACTGCTACCGTATCTGTTTGGGACGTAGCACAGAGCCACTGAGAAACAACCACAGTACTGTCTGTCCAACCCTCTCCAACAGGCCAATGTTTTTTTTCCTTTTGTTTGTAATTTAGTTTGGTTTATTTTAATAAGCTCTTCAAGCACCTTCTGCAAGCTTGAGCAAAGACATTCATGAACTTATTTCTTTTAAACCACACTAATGTATTATTTACCTTTTTTATTAATTGAAGTACAGCTGATTTACGTTTCCACCACCAACACTGGTTTAAAAAAAAAAGCAGTACAATACTCATAAAATGACAAGAACAAGGAGGATATCCCTTAGTACATCTGTAAGACATTTCAGAAAAGTTTTGCAAAAAATCAGAAAACGGGATTTCTGAGTCATTTAAATTCTAGTCCCCTCAAAACTGCCCTGATTTGTTAATTAAAAAGGCCTACGTACAGTCCCACTTTTCTTCCCATTGTTAACATCTCTCATGTGTCTCCTAAGCTGCCACACTCCAAAAAACCCCTGGAAACTATTGTCTCTATAATGTTACTCCAAAGAAGTATTTGATATAAAAGCTTTCTATTTAGCCAAGGGTGCTATGAAATGAATGTCTCAATCTCAACCCCCCTCCTGTTCCTAAAACAGAAATCTACTACTTCCTAGGAGGAAAAAAGTCCTCAAACTCTCTGACTGTAAGCGTTCTCATAGGCGGGCATTACCTCTGTGCTTGCACCTCTCACGGCGTTACTTTTATGAATCTCCTTGTGATGCGTTTGTAGAAAGTATGTCTAGGCCCCAACCTACAGAGACTTCAGAAGGGGCAATGCCGAGGAAACAGCCTAAGATGCTACTATCTCAAGCAGTAAGTTCTCAACAGTTATGCTCTTCTTTAGCCCCAATCAAATCCATTAACATATTTAACAATTTAATTTCTTAGCACTTCTGGAGAAACTGAAGTCTAAAAACTGAAAAGGCTGGTTGCACAGCAATGTGAATGCACTTAACATTACTGAACTGTGTACTTAAAAATGGGTAAGATGGTAAATTTTATATGAATTTTATCACAATTAAAATTTTTAATTAAAAAAATAAACACTTTTTAAAAAGCCAACATCTGAAGAGCCACAAAACCAACCAACAAAAACTAGGGGAATTACTGAGTATTAACAGAGACTACAGAACCAAATGCAGTGGAGGAGCTTGATTAGATCCTGGTTTGAAACCCACAGCTGTTAACAGTTTGGAGGTAACAGGGAAAACTGAAAGAAGACAGTTGATACTTGATGATATGTTTTCTTAGGTTTAAAACAAAGTTTTATTAGGTTTAATAGTTGTATTGTATGCTATTACCTAAGTAATGCCTTTATTTTACAGCGACGTGCTTTATGAATAAAGGGTCATCTGTAACTTACTTCCAAATAGTTCACGCCACACACACACACATACATACACACACAAACACACACACACAGAGCGGGGAAAGAGGGAGAAAGAAAAAGCACACACAACACTGAAAGGGCTGTTATTTAACCACTTGTTCTACCACATTATGGAAGTATCACAGGAGCTAAGAAAAAGAGAGACATATGACACTGCCCATCCCAAAGCCCCACCCTGCTTTTCCACTGGGGTTGTATACCGTTTCTACTACTTAATATATAATTGGTTGATGAAAGAATCCAAACAGATGACAGACAGATCACGTTCTGACTTATTCTGCAAATAAAATGACCCCACAGAGTAAAAAAATTACTGTTTAAATACAGATTTGGGAAGAAAGTTGAGAATACTTTTCCAGGTCTTGTCACAAGTATATATTAATGTGTGGCCTGTAGGGGCTTCGTTCTTTTGATAGTTGTAGAATTTCATTACTTAGCTATTGAGACATCAACCCTTCAAGTGATGCTTTCATTCTCTTTTTGATCACCTCTTCAATGGAAGTATTTAAGTGCCGACACTACACTTTGCATTTGGTTTTGTTTCATTACCTTTCCAGAACTACTGAATTTCCCCAAGGTTTTCTTTACCTTTTTTCTCCTCTTTCCACTATAAACTGAGATTATTAATCCCTCTTCCCATTACAATGTCAAAATATTCTGCAGGGGAAAAGTTAATAAGTCTGGGTGCAGAAAATGTTCAGTTTTACTGAGGCAACAACACCACAAATGTAAGTCTTTATTGTTTCTGATTCAAAGGTAAGTGGACTTCCTTCTTGTTCTACAGAAAATTTTTTTGTAAAATCTGTAATCAATGTAATAAGCAACTAATAACCTCTGGATATTGTTGGATTCCATCTCTCTTTTTGTTTTGATTGTACACTTTGCTGTTAACTGAGATCAATAATATAAACCCCCAGCAAATTGAGCTTTATATCAAAGAACTGTTCCTTAAATTTTAGACTAACTCATTAGTTTTCTCTAGGCAAACAAAGAGCATGAGCTTGCGTGGTCAACACATGTTCACAGCAGGCCAGGAAGAACAGACTGACAGGTACAAAGGCTCATGCAAAGAGTAGAAATGGGGGAAACGGCTTTGTGGCAGACCCATCTAGTAAGCGTCTGGGAATGTCATTCTGTAGTGAGTGGGGGGACTTATATTATTATAAAAGGGATATTTTGGAAAGATCAGTCTATTGACTTACAGAACAGAAGGAGAATTTAAGTCAGCCCAAACTACAGTTTAAAAAGGAAAGACTTTAAGCTGCTCTGTATACTATCTGGGAGGAGAGGGAAAATGAATGAAAAAATACATATATGTGGCCTTCCCTGGTGGCACAGTGGTTAAGAATCCGCCTGCCAATGCAGGGGACACGGGTTCGAGCCCTGGTCCAGGAAGATCCCACACGCCGCGGAGCAACTAACCCCATGCGCCACAACTACTGAGCCTGTGCTCTAGAGCCCGCGAGCCACAACTACTGAGCCCACGTGCCACAGCTACTGAAGCCCGAGTGCCTACAGCCCGTGCTCCGCAACAAGAGAAGCCACCACAGTGAGAAGCCCGCGCACCTCAATGAAGACCCAATGCAGCCAAAGATAAATAAATAAAACAAATTTATTTTTAAAAATCCGTATGTGTATACATATACACACACACAGACATATAGACTCCATCCTTACTATTTCCCCCATTTTAACAAACCCATAAGAAAACAGGTACCATTCCCTGTTGTACCTGTATCATTCAGACAATAAGCCAGTGCATATAATCATTTTAAGCATATTTATAGAACACAACAGAAATTTTAATGCCAGATTTGTCAGAGCATTTTATTTGATGGTTTTTCTCCTTGACGTTAAACTTCAAACAATGTGTAGCAAAACTTGTAATGTGTTTTACTAACATGTTATGGCCCTCCGTTTATTCATTTAAACCTCCCCCAAAAAGCCTGTGTAAGTTGCCTATGCCACTTAAAGTAACAAGTACTGTAAGTTGACTACTTGGTTTGATCAAGCTGATAAACTAATATAATAGTCCATCCTTAAAAATCTTTCAAGCTGCAAGGGCATGTATTTGCTACTCTGGATTTACTCTATATATACCTTCATTAATTTACAGATTTCAAGCAAGGCTACTCTTCTGCATTGATATTTTCCATCTGCGTGGTCCTAACCTCTTTAGCCTGGACTCAATGCAGCAACTCCTCTATGGGCCGCCCCCAGTTTCTTTCTGAACGCCTTTCCTTTTCTTTTTCCTCATTATACACTCAATCCCTTTCTCCAAGAGAGTAAACATCTATGAACCGTTGAGGCAAGCCCAGAAAACCTGGGATGAGGCTGCTAGAGACACCTGAACCTCACTGGGAAATTTCTTGAGTAGGGAATGAAGAGGGCCTCCATAACGAGGAAACCCCTCTCTATCCCTTGGTGCAAAGGCACTGGCTTCCCTCACTCATCTGAGGGCCAGGCCAGGTGAAGGCAAGGAGCTCAGCCTCTGAAAATCACAAGCCCCAGAAGGCCTTCCCTTGTCCTACCTGGTCTTTACCTGCCATTGGGTGGAGTAGTCCCCTCACTTCTCACCTGAAAAGGGGAAGAGAATCCCCCAGATGCTCAGTCTGGTAATAGAGAGCACTGGGGTGGAAGGGCTGCGGGGCTCCGTGGTGCCTGAAGGGAGCGGGCCATCAGCACCACCGACCTGGTCCAGAATTAAGGATGCAGTTCATCAGGAGACTCTACACGTGGGAGCCGGCCAGCTCCTGGTGCGAGATCAGGATGCAGACAACTACCGTGAAGGAGAGCTTCTGGGGCCTCAATGTCCTGGGACCAGCTCCACCTAACACAGGCTCTCCCTTCTCTCCCCACCACAGGGTCCGGGCCTGCCTCCAGTGAGCACGAGAAGAGGCAGGGAGCAGCCGAGGCCCTCTCCTCCAGGGGTCCCAGCTGGCCCCACGGCCTGCACTGCACACAGGGCCAGGCCATATGCGCCCAGTGCAGCTCCATCCTGCCCCAGCCTTCACTCACCTCGAGCCAGCAAACCTGGGCTTCCCTCGATCTCCTGACTCTCTTTTCTCCTGAATGCTTTTTCTCAAAGTGAGATATCTACTATCACGATGAGGTCATCAATGATTACGAGAATGCTGTTGTTACGATGTGAGTGCCCTTTACCCAGAGAAGGCAAACGCTCCAGTTTTGTTTTCTAATGTCCTTCAATGTCCAGGCATTCTGTTGACTTTTGTCGCTGTCAGTTGTCACTGTCAATATGTTCAGGACACAGTGAATATCATGTCATTTTCTTGTGTTATACTTAACAGCTTAAAGCCTTTAATTTATTAAAATTCTTAACTGTACACACCTCTTGTTTAAAATACAAGGTAGTACAGCATAAATAGATCTTTATATAACTTCCAGTCCCGTCACTAGATTTTACTTATACTTACTATCTGTTTATTTAGAAAAGACTCTGGTGGTGCTAGAATACAATAAAATGACATTTCTTAATGGAATAAATATTTCTATACCACACTTTTACAGAAAATTCTTAAGGAATCAAGATATTCATACATCTTACTTAAAATAGCAATAAGAACACTACACGAGTCTCAAAACAGAAATGCAGAAATTGAAAACACAATACACTACCAGAAACTCCAAAGAGGTGGGCATTCCTAAGGCTTTAGGAATTGGTTAAAATTTTCACCCATCTTAAATCACCTTAATATTTCCAACTTATAACCATTTTGACCACTTAAATCTAATGAACACTTTCAAGACATCTAACATGATAGAGTCTGTAACAATATCCTTAAACAGGGAAGAAAGAGAACACAGCAAAGCTAGGGAACGTAATCCTCAATACTATTAGACAACAGAGTCTCAGTACCCCCGGTCAGCTGGACCACAACCTTGTGCAGCAACTAACTTCGAGCAACAAATCAGCCAGTTACTGCGCCAGCCTGTTATGTGATCTGTCCTCAACCTAACGGCTTCCTTAACGAACAGCCAGCTTCTTCACCAAGTCCTGTGAGCAGAGCAAATCTGTTAGACAAAGAGGGAAACTGCAGATCATGATCAGACTCGAAATACCTAACGAAAAACTAATGACAGTAACACACTCCCCCATACTCTTGATTGTGTTCCTTCCCTGCCACCCATCTTCCATCTTCAACTTTGGGGGGCGGGAAACAACCCAGCAACAACAACCAAGAAAGCCAGGGAAGAAGGGTAAATGGAGGCAGAGAAAAGTCTACAAAGATTTATACCCAACTGAGGCAGTCCAAAGTTGTGCTATTATTTATCACTCCATCCTCGCTTCGAAGGCCCGGTCTCCGAGCACAGCACACCAGACCCGATGTCCACAACAGGCCGCAGGCACAAGGTGGCAGGTACAGGACACAGAATCGCCTCCAGGACCCGCAGGCCCCCACTGCCCAGCTCCCTAACTACCATAACCAGCTTCTGTAATGTCAAGAAATGCTGTTATGTTAAATTGGTAGAAATTCATACACTTCTGACATTGAGATTTTTTTTAGTCAGGAACTTCCATATTCCTTATTTAGGAATCAAAAATACCTGTGAAAGAATTCGCCACCTACGTTCCAACAATAACCAGAGGTGATTACCTAACAAACATATTTATGAAAAAAAATCTATTTTTAAATATATGTATAAAAGCACATTAAAAATGTATGCTTAAAAATGTGTTTTTTCCAAGTAACTAAATTTTCCATTTAGTTTGACTCTAGAAATGAGTCAAGTAAAGCTATAGGTTCCTCTAAAATATGCAATTCAATGTTCAATTTACATTTTGACAATAACTGAAAAGCTTTTCATTATTAAGCATATTAACAAGAGAATTAGAAATGTTAAGCTAAATTAATATTAAATATTCCTACAAATGCTACTGTACCACCGAAGGTAAGGAAAGTCACTTCATCTTTGATTCCTGAGCTGATTTTATAAGTGGGAGCAATCTGCGGGAAAAGACCATCCTCATTTAGATGGGTGCTTCCAGGGACAGAAATCAGGCAGCAACAACAGGAACTCCCAGAACCCCCTCACACCCCGCAAGCCTTGGAAGATGTGGGGTCACATTTCCTGTGGACCCACTAAATGAATAATAGAAAATACCATGCCTTATATTTTCATCTCTGACAACAGGGCTTCAGACCCGGCAGCTGGAACACTAAAAGCAGTGCATTGCTGATCCCCACACGTGCACAGGTGAAAGAGTTCCCTGAAAGCTCTCCCCGCTCCCTGCAAACAATTGAGCAGACAGAAGAATTCCACAAATAGCAGAGCAGAAGTCAGATGACTGAATATATTACCAGCCTCCTTTGGGGACTACAATATCTCAACACCGAGTCACCCATGCTACACGGGTTGCAAAAAACCCTGCAAAACATACATCACACAATTACCACCTAATGGTTAAACGTGCTAGAATTAAATATACATTAAAGGAACAAGAAGCCGAATATCTATACCAGTGCTTCATTGGTCCTAAACCTCTATCTAGAGGGCTGTCTCCATCTCTTTTCTACCTCTCACCCACAACGGAGTTTTCTCAAGCTTATTTTCTGAGCTTCTGATTGTGAGAAACAATAGGCAACTTGAATGTGCTTTTTCAAAATACACTCCTACCCCTTTTTCCTTTTCCTTTCCCTTTCCCTAGTGGAGAATGATGGATCTGTGTTATCTCCACAAAGCACTGGATGGGACACATCCACATGAGGCTGCGAGGAAGTGCAGCCGACCGACCATCTAACAAGAACACAAGTTAAGAAGGCAGGGCTAAGGGGCAACGTTGGCCTGGGTGCAAATTACTCTCCAGCACTCGGGCTGTGTGACCTCTGGCAAGTTATGTGACAGCTCTGCGCCCACACTTCCTGAACTGTGAAAGAGGAATGACAACAAGAGCGCCTCCCTCACTGTCTTACAGTGAGAACCAGACAGGAGTGTATAGCAAGGGCACCTTATTAGCAGGGCCCCAGGTTTTGAGTGGGCACTCAGTAAAGGTTACCTGTTTTGACTTCATCCATTACCATTCTTACTTTTTGAAAATTAAAAGACAAGAAAGAATCCTGCAATTTAGGAACGGTTAAATTCTGGGCCGATGACTAAAAAATCTGGAGACTGCTTATAGATCTTAAGATAAGTATCGACTGTCCAGGTACAGGCTTGCCCTGAGGCAAGGGTTTGGGAGACACAGGCTGAGGCAAGGGTTTGGGAGACACAGGCGTACAGAATTTGCAGGACTGGATCTATTCAAACCTATTCATCCTTTTTACAAACCAAACAACCAGACTGAGAGCCTTCTAACGACCTGCAAACATATGTTTTATCAGATTCCAACCAGGAAGACGTTCTCAGACTCACCATTCCCTCTGATATTTATGATTTGTTTCCCCACCCATTGGTCAAGGTTAATTTTTTCCCTGAAGTTTTGCTCAGAGGCACAACTTAATCCCCTTTGGTCTTCATCTCCTCCTGGAAAATGAAGGTAACCTCTACTTCACAGGATTGTGGCAAGAATGAAGGAATGGAGCACACCTCAAAAAGCCCCTAATAGGTTGTTGGCACTCAGTGACAGCTGCTCTTATCATTTCAGTTGTTCTATTGCTGCTCTCCCAATACAGACATTTTAGTCAAGAGCCAGAATGAATTACGTCTAGAAAAACTGACAACCACAGCAGAATACCTGTGAAAGGCTGTGCAAGGGAGTTTTCCATCCTTTAGAAACCTACAGTGGTAAGGCCCAGGGTATGTTAGCCTTAAAAGCAGCAACAAGGCACAGACAATCCATAGAAATCAGAGGTCACTGACTGCCCTGTCACCTTCACCCAACTATAGGTTGCCACCTGGACCACACATAACATGATTTCAGGGGAAATAAAAACAAAACTAATGATAAATATTCATACCTTCATTAAACGAAATCTATTTAATCATAAGCTAATCAGTCAAGGGAACATTTAACAACCTTTTTGTTATAAACATTACAATCCTATTTTCAGGGGGGGAAAAACCCAAACCCAAATCAAAGCCGAATTATCTAGCTTATATAATTAAAATTAACACATTAAAAGATCTTTAGTATAAAAAGCAAATTGAAAATTAAGGTGAACATATCCCTTTCCACCCTTCCCCCACCAAAAAGAAATCATCACCCACTCACTGTGTGTTCCCCCTTTAATCACAGGTTTGCAATGGATGGTTTATACGATAAAAGTAAACTGCCAAAGCTGAGACACTCAAAACTCAAATAACTGAACAAACAAATGAAGCAATGGTTAAATGAGGCAAGGATGCAAAAACAGGATCTAAAAAGCCCAAAATGAGAGTTAACCTGGCCATGGGGAACTCCATCAGGAACTCTTAACAGTTCACAATTGGCTGCCTAAAACAACATAAATTCTGACAGAATTAACATGCTAACTTCAATTCTCCATGCACCTACCAATTGACACCCAAAGTAAAAACTGTTTTTTCTTTCAGAACCTTTAAGTATTAATAACTATTTAATTACTGCTAATAATGTCTACCTATAAGTAGCTCTCCTCTCTTACATTCTTAAAATTAAGATTCTATGTCCAAAAGCCTCAAAAGCAGGTAAGTCAAACACTGCCATAGGTTCCCTGCTTATTTAATTCTTCTCTAGAAATTTCCAACTAGAGAAACAACTGAAAAGTGTCCTAGAGTCAATGTTTCCACAATTGCATTGTATCATCATAGCCACTGGAAGCCAGAAATGTGGTCACTGATGAACATTTCATAGGATAAACACATAAAATCTTTACCCTAACAGCCAAGAGTATTATGATTTAACTGCAGACCATGTAGTCGTTTAATTTCAGATACCTTCATAGCACAACCTTTTAAGATTTCCACTTTTTCATAATCACCCTCGCCTCAGCTTTGTAACAGCTAGGAAAACTACATACGTTTCTAAAATATCCACAAAAGTCACATTCTCACCTCTGTTTCAAAATTAGTATCTAGAATCCATAAAGTATGTGTTTTCTTTATACTGTCTGAATTGAGGGCCTGTGACACTAAAACCGTATTGTACGGCTTTTCCAGACATTACTTTCAACAGACTAAAGAGTAATATGACATAATATTCTTTCTACAGTTAACAATTCATAAACCCTTCTACAAGCCTGTAAAAAACAAAAAAGGAAATAAACACAAATGCCAAAATTTTTTTTGTTTAGAAAACAAGACATAGAGGTAAAATTAGCCTGCAATACGAAAGTGTATAAAAAAACTGAGTAAGCGGGGGTTTGTTCTGTTTCCCTTAGTTTTCGTTATTAGTATGTAAACATAGTCTGATTATTTCATAGGGGGAAAGATCCTGATTCGCTGCTCATTTTATGATTTACTGCAAAGAAGACCAACACCTTAAAGCAACTGACTTATTTTCTCCCTCCTATTCTCTTAATTTAAAATTGATAGAGCATGTAATAACATAAATTACCAAACAAAACTATAAACACAAAACATTGAAAAGCTAACAATTTCTTAAATAGCAGTTTTGCTATAAAAATAGTGAAGCATTAATTATGCATTTAAATAATTTCAATCATGACATAATAATGGTCAAAATATCAAATAAGGACACACTGTGCATTTCAGAAAACTAATCTTCTAGAAAAATTGTTTAAAGAGCCCCCCTTTGTTTTGGTACCCAACATCCTAATGACTGCTTGAAAGCATCCCTTTTAAACTCAATTCAATACAAACAATTTTTCCTAAGAAATCCAAGCTGTCAACTTATGGGTCACATTTCAACCTGATGTGATTTGAAACAGCTAAGGTACTGAATCCTTAAACATAGGGTGTGTAACGAAAGCACTGTTCATAGGTCCTTGCTTCTGAGGCTTGCAAAGCTTTAATAAGATACAACTAAAAATAAAGCCAACCAAGGAGCACTGCCCCTTTATGCGCTCACACAGCAGCCCAAGTTCCCCTCTGATCTTTACATTTTAGGTTTCTAGTAAAATGCGCCTCTAACACTGAGCAAAGGTCATGTAAATTATATTTAACCAATGAAGGGTTAAAATCAGAGCTATACTATCTAAAAAATATTAAATTCATAATTGGTAAGCTCTTTTCTAACCTCTGCTTCAGTATCCTGACATCTAAAACTCCTCTGTTAAGACTGAAATTCCCTGGAGGAAGAAGGCTCAGATCCAGTCTGAGAGCACACAATGGAATCACAGCTGACGATGCACATCTTTTTCTAGATGTCTCCATATGCTTGAGAGGTTTTTTTTCCCCCTAGCAGGCATTAGGGGACTTGCTACTCACTGCCACCAAGAATCTGAGAACATTCTCAAGGATTATTGTAGAGAAGGAGTAAAATAATGTGTTGCTCTTGAGCATACAAAAGACACATGTTAGAGTGGCCTTCAGTAGCTAAATTAACTAATGACGGGGCGGTTTTGAATGTTGTCAAATTTTGAACGTTGTTTAATTTATAATACTCCCTACTTCTAGCAGCTAAATGTTTGTTTTATCTTCACAGTTTTTACTATTTTATCACTAAAATAACACCTCAAGGGCTAGAGCAAAATGCAATTAATTTTTGTCTATATGAACACTTACAATTATACTGGATTGGGAATTCATGGTAAATACTGTTCCCTAAAACTATAGACCCCTCAATTCTTTCTTAGTAACCCAGTATTATTAAAAGCTCAAGAAACCAGTATACATAAGTATCATGCACATAAAATGCCTCAAAAAACAAAACAAATTCCTCCCAAGATTAAATTCATGGGATACTCATCACAAAATGAACAGATGTATTCTCACGCTAATATTATTCATTCTTTGAACTCCCAAAGATTCTACAAATTCCAGTTGGAAAAAGGAGCCTTGCTGCTGTCAATGTGCACTAACCTCCCCAACAAAGAACAGGAGCACGCGCGCGCACACGCACGCACACACACACACACACACACACACACACACACAGCATCGCAGCAGCAGCAGCTGCTGTCTTTTTAAAACACTGCTATTCCTGCAGAGCAACCTGTGATCTTTACAGAGAACCGAAGACCTATCCTCCCTATTCTGAAAAGTCAAGAGTTGAGGAAGTCACTAGACTGTAGCCAACAAACAGTGTAAAATAACCAAAGATGTCTCCTAACCTTGCAAAAACCAAAAAAGTACCCACACACTGTACCATTCAGTAGTGTTTAAGCAAACTAAAATAATTTATTTTTAAGAATCTTTTGTGTGGGAGTAATCTGACAAACTACATTTTACTCACTTTCTTTCTGTAGACAAATATTCTTTGACCAGCTTGTTCCTTAAATACCAACGCTTTAGGTTTCAAACAGTGATGCTTTGGTTCCTAACTTCATTTTGTTTACTTAAGAAAGAGCAAAAAATCAGAAAACAAAAAATGCATACCATAAACCACAACTTTTTTTTTAAATGTCATCCCAAACACCGAACTTCCAAGTGTACTTTGGAAACTGGCGCTCTAGTTAATCAAGGAACCAGTGAAGCCATTACAAACAATGATGCTTTACACTCCCAATAATCAACTGACGTGAGTTTTTCCCGATGCCTTCGTTTTCAGAGAACCCTTTCAAATTTCATTGTCCCCACGCTGGAGTAGCTGAGTGAAACTGAGATAGAGATAAACAGATAACTCCTATGATCCTCAGCACGTAAACCGAGCGCTGAGGTCCAAAACGCGATCACTACAATATATGCCATTTTAGAAACGGGCCTCGGACAGTTACTGCCACATCTTAAGTGCCTTTTAGACTTCGTCGTGTCTAAGACAACGTCTCTGGTGGTACCAGAGATACACAGTATCTCGTGCAAACTACGCTGCCTCCCCCAGTCAGAGCCCCCGTAAGTGACGCTACCCCACAGATCTAGGAGCGGGTGACCAGGGATGTGCAAGAGTGGAGAGCTCTTGGCGTCTCCATGACTCCCCCGCCCCGCGCGCAACTCCTCTCTAACTGGTCCGGAAGAAGCCCCGCCCCCTCCCTTCCTCCAGCCCCCGCGATTGGCTTACCGACACCCGGCAGGTCAGTTCCCTGCCTTCGATTGGCTCACTGTCCCATCACTCACACGCAGCAAGATTCGGGTCGGTGGGAGGGGAAGGCGTTGGAGGAGGTGGAGTGGGAGTGGGATTAGAGGACGAGGTGGCGGAGGAGGGCGTTCAGGCTCGGTCCCCGGTTTAGGAAAGTTTCCCCTACCAGTGACAGACCCGGACGGGGCTAGGCCCGGGCCAGCTCCGGGCCAGTGCAGGGCGCTCGGATCCACGATTCCCGCCCCTCGGTCCCGCAGGCCCCGGAAACCACTAGGGGGAGGGGGAAGAGGGAGGGACCAGTTAACCAGGGACCGACCCACCCCCGATCTCGGAAGAGGCGCCTCCGGGACTCCCCGGAGGGGCGGGGGGCGGGGAGCTCCTGCGCGCAGCGAAGACCCTGACCCCCTCCCCCAGCAGCCCCCGGAGGCCCGAGAAAGAAGTGTCCCCGGGCCCGGGGCGTGACCATCGCGAGCCGGCCGGGAGGGCCCCTCCCGCTTCCCGCCTGGGGGCCCTGAGGGCCTGTCCCTTCAGGGGCGGGGAGATGGGGGAGAGAAAAGGGGGCGCTGGCGAGCCAACCCGGAACCTCCCGGACCGCCTCCCGCCCCCAGCCCCGGCCCCTGCGCGCCTCCTGCACACACGCCCGCACCCAGAAAGTTAAGTCAGGGGCGAGCCGGGCTCGGCGCCGCCGCGGTCCGGCCCCCGGCTCCCCGCCCCCACCGCGGCCCGGCCTGCTCGGCCCGAGCGCACCGCCCGCCCCGCCCGCCCCAGCTCCGGCCCCGCCCCCCGCGGCGCCCGGCGCCCCTCGCCCCCAACCCCCGGCGCTGACATGGGCCCGGCCCGGCTGCCGGGCCGCGGATCCCCTCCTCCCGGCGTCTCACCCAGCTGGCCGCCCCTGACACGGCGCTTCACCTTCACACACCCCCGAGCACTTCCCAAGTCCTGCCTCCCCTCGCCCGGCTCCCACCCTGCGCAGCAGTCGCTCCGCGTTTCCATGAAAGAATACACCTTTGGCTTCACCTTTCCGTCCCTGCCTCGCGTCCCCCGAGGGCGCAGGAAACGCGCTCCTCGCCGACCCGCACCGGGCAGGGCGGCGGGCGTCTCGCTCCTCGGGCGGGGGCCGCGCCCGCGCCCCCGGCCTCCCCGCCGCGCCTCGGCTCTCACCTCTCGCCGGCGCCGCGGGCTGCAGCCTCCGCCCGCCTCGCGCTCCGGGACTCGTCTCCCGAGCTCTGGCAAAGCGCTGGAGCGCCTCCTTTCTCTCCCAGGGACTCCGCGTCTCCCTGCCGCTTCCCGCCCTCCCCACCCCCCAAGCCCCAACTCCCCAGCCTCGCGGCGCCTCCGGGATGCAACTCGCGTTTTCCGCGCACCGGGGCAGCGGTCGCCGCACACAAAACAGCCCTCTCGGCGGCGCGCGGCTCTGCCCGGCTCGGCGCAGGAAGGGCAGACGCGGCCGGGGGTGGGGACGCGGCGCCCCCCGCCCGCCGCCCGCCTCCCGCCCGCCCTCGCGGCCCCCAGGGAAGGCGCGGTTACCGGCTCGGGTCGGTCACGCCGTCAGGTGCCGGCTGCCGTCGGCGCTGACCTTCGCCGCCGAAGCTGTGGCTGAGGCTGCGGCCGCCATGTTCCCGTGTTAATAACTGCTGCCTGGTTGTTTATTTCAATGGAGATCCTCCCCCAACTCCCTCCTCCTCCTCCTCCTCCTCCTCCTCCGCGTCTCCGCACTTGCCGAGAGAGACACAGACCGCGCAGAGCTCGCGATTAGGGGAGGGGGCTCGGGAGCCAGGCAGTCCCTCCCCCCTCCTCCCTGGCCGTGGCCGCAGCCAAGTCCTGTCACTGGGGAAAGGACGGAGCGGAAACTTGCGTCCCGCGCCCCCGGGGAGGGGGCAAAGGTGGACGGCGGGTTCTCCGGGGAGCAGACCCTGGCCGCGGGGTCCGCAGCATCTCCGTCGGCGGAGTTCTCTAAGAAGGCGACCTGGGGAGAGGTGAAGAGTGAGGAGAGAAAGGAGAGGGGACAAAATGGGTGACTGTGGTAGAGGAAGGGTGACCTATGGGTGACTGTAAGTGAAGGGAGAGTAAACAGATGACTCCATGGGAGGGCAAAGGGCAGTACCAAAAAGAACGAGTGGATGGGACAGGCCGGGGCTGCAGAGTGGAGGCAGTGGGATCTTGGGGCTGCAGACGGCGGGGCAGATGCCCCCGCACGAAGATCGGAGAGAGCCCAGTGCCAGGTTCGCCCCGGGAAGAACCTCCCGCTCGCACTCCGCCCGGGCCCCTCGGCCAGCAGCCTGCACCCCTAGGGCGCACCTCGCACGCCCGCGTCTGCTGCTGCGCCCTGGAGGCGCCCGTCGTCCATCAATTCAACCTCGGCCCCTAAGACGATAGGCTTCTCCAGTTGCAGCCGCATCTGAAGAGGGGATGGAGTGGCGCGACCGTGCGAGGCGAGCTTAAAAGGGTGCCACCCAGCAATTGCATGATAAAGCAAAAGGACAAACAGTGTAAAGCCTGACCTGGTTGAGCATTCTTGTCACGACATGAGTCACAAAAGTTTTTTAGTGGAAAGTCCACTTTCTAGACAGAAAGTGATGTTGGGGGATGCAGGAGAGTTGCACTGAAAATTAGAAGAGAAGCCTCATAAAGGTTACTTGGATCAGTTTTATGCTTTGGAAAAGCAAGTTCTTCACAACCCAGATACATTTCGTCCGAAGAAATGAGCAACATTTGTCCAACAAATTTCCCTATTTTTAGTCTTAAAATGAGAAAGGTCACTTGCCATAGACAATAAAAGTGTTTACTGAACACTTACTATGTGTCTGGCACTGTGCTAAGTGATTTATACATTTTGATTATTAAGCCTTACAAAGTAATTACCATTTTTAGCCTTCACAAAAAAATGAAGCTTAAAGAAGTAAAGTAATTTGCCTAGGGTCATACAGCTGGGAAGCTGGAGAAGATTTGAGCCCAGTTCTGGCAGACTCCAGAGCCCACACTTTTAATGGTATCTTCAACCTCAAATTTGTGGGAGAAACACCAATTTTCTTTCGGGAAAGAAAAAAAAAAAACGTGTGTATGCGTGACTATGGATAGAAAATGTTTGGAAGGCTATAACAAATTGTTAGCACTGGGGAGTATGAGTGGGTGTGTAATGGAGTAGTACTTCCACTTTTATTTTGTACACTATAGTGTTTGAAATGTTTGCATTCACCATGTATTAATTTAATAAATTTTTGTAGATTATTTTAATTACATGGCATAACAGAATAAGGTTTCCTGAAAACCCGAAGCTCTCCAAAAAACTGGGGAAGAAATGGGAAATGGAGGGTTTTTTAATGACCTGTTTTCTTCCACAAATCCTCATCCATAGTATTCCTACAATGAGGTAGTAGTCGCCTGAGGTCTGTCACATTGCTGGACTCCAATTTCCTTTCCTGTCATCACCCCCAACTCTGAGTTGTGATAAAGAAAAGATTCTCCTTCTGGCTTTCTACTCCTCTTTTGGCAGAAGTCCAGAGTTCATCAATACTCTGCAACAGTAGATTTCACACCTTCAAAAACGACCCATGATATCTGTGCAAATTAATGACTCCCATTGCATTTCTATGTTACTCAATAAAACTTACTCAAGATACATGACTCTGTCTATAAAAATAAAACAAACAAAACAATCTGACAGCTTAGCATAATGAGTTGCCTCCAGCTGCTAATCGGTTGCCTCAAGCCTTGAGGAATCCTATAACTTCTGCTCTCTTCTACAGCCTCTGGTCTCCCTCAACACTTCATGTTGTAGTTATAACAATATTCTGTCTTGCACTGGAGTTGTTTATATATTGTCTTTCTCTTTCACTAGATCGTAAGCTATTCAGGGCCCGGAACCATGTCTTGTTCTTGTTTTTACATGCTATAGCTCCTAACAAGATCTCATATAATGTTTGCTGTTTATGTGAATCTGTAAAATGTAAACAACAGTATCCAATCGGTCTTCATGTCCGTTTCCCCAACTCACCCTCCAATACCTTGCTCTTAAAACGTATTTATAAAATATGTTTTCAGTATTTTGAAGGAATTTAGATTTCTGTAAGACCTCAGAATAATTGTTTAGGAAAACCAGCCGTAAGTATTGGTGAATTATCATGTGACAATGTAACATGAAAAGGAAGAAAAGTAAATAAGTTGGCTTAATTATTCAGTCAAAGAAAAAATAAACAAAAGCAAAGATATAGGAACTGGATATATTACCAACAGAGAACAACCCAATAAGGAAAAAATGTGGGTGCTAATCATAAAGGGGAAGGAACTTATTGAAATTTAGTAGAAGCAGAAACAACACACCATGGATGGATGAGGCAAGTAGACAAAAACCAAAAAGAAATGTCAGCCAAATCACAAATGCAACTTAAAGTAGCAAAGAAAATAATTTATATAGTTAATAACACACCTAAGAAAATCAGGACAATGTGAATACTATAGGACAAGAAATTCTATTTTGTCTGCCTTCTCTTCCTCATTCAACTTCAAGTTACTTTCTTCATATATAAACTATATAAAAATGGAAGATTTAATATGATTTTTTTATTATTACTACTAGCATGCTTCATGATATAATGAGAGGTAACACAGTGTGGTAAGAAGAGCTAGAAAAGATAGGCAAACATATGAACTGCTCTTTGCTACTTAATATGTGACTAAATATCTCAGTTTGCTCATCTGTATAATTGTTGCAAGACTCAAACAAAATGGTATAAATAAATGTGCTTTGTTAACTCTTAAGTTCTTTATACTAATGGAATATTATTATGTTGATTAGATCCGTGCATAGCACAGTTATCTCTATTTCGGTGTTCAAGTTATAAAAACAAAAAAAATTATCGTTCATTCTATTAAAAATGTAATCACTGGATGGGGGGAATCAGTTAAGACATTTGTTTGACAATTTGATTATTGAAAAAAACAACTGTTTGACCAAATGTTTCATTCTTATTGTCTGTTCTCTCCAAATCCCTTAAATACTATAGCTACCATAAATGTGTCTGACACAGGTCAAGCGTACTACATATATTTTTATTTCTAATCAAAGTAGGCATTATATGTATTATTATTCTCATTTTACATATGAAAAAAATGAGGTTCAGAGAAGTTAATTTATGCAAGATCATAGAGCTGCCTTTGCAGCATGGCTAACAGATTGTGCTAAAATTCTTTTCTTCATCACTGAAAATCTCTACTACTCTAAGCAACACATTGTCTTCATCCTTATTTCCTTAGGACCTATAACAACTCCTAGAACATAATGCAAGCTCAATAACTGATTGTGAAATGAATAAATCAATGAATGAGGGGTTCCATTCAAACCACACTACACACTGTCACAAGATTAATATTGCCACTTCTATTTCTTTCCCACTTGAAAACTCTTAATAATCCTTAATTGCCTACAGAATGCAATTCAAATCCTTTACCTTATATTCAAGACCATCTTCAGTAGGACCCTAACTGCTTTTTCTAGCAGTAACAGCAACAAAATACTTAATACACCCTCACTCATTCCAGGGTGTCCTGGAAACAGACTGACATGAGTTTCAATCTTGGCTCTTACTAACTGTGTGAACTTCAGCAAGTTATTTAGCCTCTCTGCAAATTCTATCCTGTGCAACAAGGTAAGAAAATGAAAAGGAAAGAAGTAAAACCATCTTCATTCATTGATGATGTGAGTGTATACATAAAAAATTCAAAAGAGCCTATAAACTATTAAAATGAATGTAAGATACAAGGTCAACAGTCAGAAATTATATTTCTATATACTAGGAAGAAACAACTGGAAAATGACATTTTTAAAATAAAAACATCAAATACTTAGGAATATATTTAACCAAATTACTATTGGCATTTTTTTTTTAATGGAATAAAAGAGAAGTTCCTGGGCTTCCCTCGTGGCGCAGTGGTTAAGAATCTGCCTGCCAACGCAGGGGACGCAGGTTCGAGCCCTGGTCTGGCAAGATACCACATGCCGTGGAGCAACTAAGCCCGTGCACCACAACTACTGAGCCTGCGCTCTAGAGCCCGCGAGCCACAACTACTGAGCCCGTGTGCCACAACTACTGAGCCTGCGCGCCTAGAGCCCGTGCTCCACAACAAGAGAAGCCATGGCAATGAGAAGCCCACACACTGCAACGAAGAGTAGCCCCCACTCGCTGCAACTAGAGAAAGTCTGCGTGCAGCAACGAAGACCCAATGCAGCCAAAACAAAATAAATAATAAATTTAAAAAACAAAGTTTATAAAAAAAAAGAGAAGTTCCTCAATAAAATGAACTGTACGCACAAAAAGCCTATAACAAATGTCATACTCAATGGTGAAACATTTACACCTGCTCCTAGAGATTGGGAAAGAGAATTGGAAATAGAATGTCCACTGTTACCATCTGCATTCAATATTGTACAGGAGATTCTAGTCAATGCAATGAAGAAAAAAATGATATAACTATCACTAAGGAAGAAATAAAACTGTCATTATTTGCAGATGGCATGAACGTTTATGTAGAAAATCCAAAAGAAGCAACAAATGATTAGAATTAAATTTTAGAAGATCTCTGGAATGGAAGGTTAATATACAAAATACAGTTGTATTTTTATATATTAGAAACAGAAAATGAAAACTTGAAATGTAAATTGAAAAGCTTTTTGGCAAAATCCATTAAAGCTGAGCATTTCTGCTTTATGACCCAATAATTCCACTCCTAAGTATATACCCAATAGAATTCATTGACTGAAGAACGAATAAATTACAGTGTTTTTGCTCAATGGAATACTATATTGAAATTTAAATGAACACACTATAGCTCCATGCAATAGTGGATAAATCATATAAAAATAATCTTGAGTAAAAGGAGCTGGATGTAAAAGAATACTACTGTATAACGTCATTACATAAGATGGAAGATGGATAAGACTAATCTATAGTGATAGATACCAGGACAGTCGTTACCTTTTTTGGAGTAGATGGTGCCTGGGAGAGCACATGAGGGAGATTTGGAGATGTTGAGAATATCCTATTCCTAATCTGAGTGGAGGTTACTTGGACGTGTTCATTTCATGAAACATTGTGTGCACAGCTCATTCAAGGTATAAACATGACCTGTGTACCTACCTATATTAGACTTCAATTAAAAAGGTGTTATTGTTGTATGCATTTACTGATGTTTCCCTAACTCAACTGCTAGTGCCTTAAAGACAGGGATCATATTTTAGATTTCTTAATATCTCACACAGATTTTAGCACATCAACTTCCTAAAATGTTACTTTACTTAGCATAAGTAGGTACAGGCGCCAATAAAGTTTATTTAGTTTTAGTAAAAGTATAAATAATAGTAAAACAACATGCATATATACACATACATATACAAATATAATCAATTTAAGAAGTGTTGACAGGGGACTTGGTGGTCCAGCAGTTAAGAATCCGCCTTCCAATGCAGGGGACGCTGGTTTGATCCCTGGTCAGGGAACTAAGGTCGCATATGCTGCGGGGCAACTAAGCCCACTTGCTGCCACCACTGAGCCTGCGTGCTCTGGAACCCAAGGGCCACAACTAGAGAGAAGCCCGCATGCCACAACGAATGGCTCGCGCGCTGCAACTAAAACCCGACACAGCCAAATAAATAAATAATTATTTTTTAATTAATGTGTTTATAAAAAAAAAAGTATTGACATTTTTCTACAATTCTCCTTTCTCTTATGTTTACCTTGACTAACTCGAAAATAAAGATGTCTATTAAAAATAGAAACTAATAAAAATTAAATGTACTCTAATAAGAGTTGGTCAGCTGTTGATCTCATCTCACTTAACATAAAGGTTCATGCAGGTAGGCTGAGAGGAGTCTTAGAATAAGAAGTAGGTTCTAGATCAGAATCTAAGCCCATAAACAGGATGACTTAAGCACTTGGTTAGTTGGTTGGTTGGTGGCATCTTTGTATTGTGGCGAAATATATATAACCTAAAAGTTGCCATTTTAACCTTTTTTTTTTTTTGCTGTACGCGGGCCTCTCACTGTTGTGGCCTCTCCCGTTGCAGAGCACAGGCTCTAGACGTGCAGGCCCAGCGGCCATGGCTCACGGGCCCAGCCGCTCCGCTGATCTTCCCGGACCAGGGCACGAACCCGTGTCCCCTGCATCGGCAGGCGGACTTTCAACCACTGCGCCACCAGGGAAGCCCATTTTAACCATTTTTAAGTGTACAATTCGGTGGCGTTAAGTACATGCACATTGCTGTGCAACCACTATCCATCTCCAGAATGTTCTCATGAAAATGTTCTGGACGTGTTATCAAGGACTCAGTTTCCTCCTTGAGGACTTTTTAAGATCCCATGCAGTTTGGAAATACTGTATCAGGGAGCTAAAGTTCACTCAGAGGAAAAAGATGCCTTTGGTTAAAATGCAAGATTTTTATAAAATCCTGGGTATGAAGGGGAATGACTGTGCTCAATTTTAGCTAGGACAGAAAAAATATCTTCGTGCAAAAGAGTGCATCTGAATAACAGCTCTTCTTCCTTAGGAGAACCATCTTCTTGCTTCTTTTGAAATAGGCTTCTATAAATGTGGACCACTTGACAAATAGTCCTACTCACCACAGAGCCCTCATTCTAACAATATTTCTTGGGCTTTAAAATATAAAACTCTGTTTTTATTCAAAACATTTACAGGGTCAATCAATGTTATATTTTAATTAGTCTATTATTTATGAATGTCAGTTTTTGACATCCTTGATGAAATGCCTAGGCTCCTGGCTTGTTTTATTTTGTTTTTAGGTTTTCCCCAAGATGATTACGAAGTTTCAGACACACAACTACCTGAAAGACTGCAGTTGTTCTCTTGCCCCATCCTCTTAACCCTTTTAGATGATTAATGTCCTAGTTCTTACACTGAGTGGCAGGCATGTGGATATTTATTGTTCTTTATATCTGTCATACATGTTAGAAATATTATTTTGTGTATATTCAGTATTTAATAAAAAACAAAAAAATTCCTTCTATGATATAAATTTTACTTAAGCACATTCTTTTGTTACAAAATAAGAAAAGCTAGTACTTAGATCCTGTATTTCTTTTAGACTAAGTTTTAAAATAAACTACTAATACTGGATACTTTCTAATACACTCAATCCCTGATTTATACATGGCCAACGAACCACCTAAGACTGGCAAGGTTTTTACTTGACTGGAACTCTCTTCTCTTTTTGCCTCTGCCTAGAGGTTTTCCAACTCATGTTTCCTCTTCCCTCTCTACTATGAGCTGCATAGACAGCTTTTTCCTTCCCCTGCGTACTAGTGGTTTCATTTACAACATCACCATTTCCTCGTATCTGAGCCCTCTGCCTCTCAAGAGTTTTGCTGTTTGTTTGAACCCCTGCTGCCATCCCTAAGATAAAACACCAAACACAGTTGAGTTTGAAGACTCTTCTGCACTGTAACCACATAACCCCAAGGTTCACCATTTGAATCTAGACACGCTTAACAGAGTCCCTTTCCAAATGCAGCAGATTAAGTTCTAGTTTTCCACAGAAACACACACATGATGGTTATGTTCTGTTACTACTATGGTGCTATTCTGGATTTCACAGGTTTTATCAGGGCAGCTCTGAGAATCTAAACCCCTTGCAAAACCTTGTTTCCATAGAAAAATATGTTCTGCCTCACAACCAATCAGTGAACAACTAAACTTTTGAAATAAATCCATGAGGACTGCCTGTACTTTTCATCTGAGACTTCAAAGCCTTTCACAAAAACATCATTTAAAAAAAAAAAAGCCATTTTGCCATAGCTAATAGTTATTAAAGGACTTACGTTCACAACTAAGAAGTGTGTGCTAACAACCCTTGGACACGAAATGCTGGAGATAATGTACAAATTATTACCGGGGGTATTGGATATGCTTCTTTCCATTTATTAATTCAACACAAAGTTATTGAGTTCCTATTCTGTGCAAAGCATTATTCTCAGTACTGGAGACCAAGTACTGAACAAGACAGGGAACAGCCTTATCTTAATGGAATTTACAAGTGATGTGCCTCATACTGGCACTTAATAAATACCTGTTGAATTATTGAATGTGGCTAAGAAAACCATTCGAATATGATAAATATTTGTTTTATAAAAATTAAGTGAAATCAGTGAACGGAGGGGTTGCAGAATGCAGAATGTAAATTAGACAGGAATTTGTTCCAGCAGTCAAGGTTAAAATATTTCCTTATTATAACAAAGCAATACTGGGTAGGAGTGTTGGGTGATCACAACCAGAAGGCTAGTACCTCTACCATCCACATGGCCTTCACTTTGCAGAGCACTGGTTAGAAGACAAGTGCCACCCCACCACTACCTCTATACCTTTCTGCAAATTATAACTCTGAGACCAAAGTATATTTTATCTACAAGTAAAAACTGCAACTCAGTCTCAGTTTATGGTGGCATGTTAACAATGAACCCAATTTTACCAAATGGAACAGAGGCTTTAGTCTAGAATAATGGGGTTGCATTTTAAATCCCATCTTCATAGATATTTGTAATATACTTCTTCTTTATGATATCACGTATGATTGCAATCCCCCAACAGGAAATACTGAGACAGAGAGAGAGAGATTTCAAGGAATTGGCTCATGCAATTATGGGTGCTGGCAAATCCAAAATTTGCAGGGCAGGCCAGCAGGCTGGAAACTCCAGCAGGAGTTGACATCTCAGACTTGGGTCTGAAGCCAGCCTGGAGACAGCTCCTTCCTTCGTGGGAAGCTCAGTCTTTTCTCTTAATGCCTTCAACTGATTAGATGTGGACCACCTACATTATGGACAGTAATCTGCTTTACTCAAAGTCTACTGATTTAAATGTTAATCACATCTAAAAAAATACTTTCACAGCAACATCTAGACTGGTGTTTGGCCAGACAGTTGGGCATAACAGCCTAGACCACTTGACACATAAAATTAAGCATCATAGTTCCCTGCTTATCAACTTGATATTCATATACATCTCCATAAACCATAATTTCCAAATAAAGACTATAACAAAGTCATACTTCTGCCTAATATGATACAACTATCCCGTGTACAGCTGAAAGCACACTAACCCTTTCCCTAAGAAGAAGATCCCAAATCCTTGGGTGATATTCACTCTTCTTCTTGATATCCTGTAACTTTATGATGTAAAGTTAACAATACTTAAATACTATGATATACAGTTAATATATTTATGTTATATGATAAGGGGATAAGGGAGGGAAGAAAACAAAGGTAGACAGATAGATACACAAATACAGAGAGACACACATGCATACTTATATACATATACACACAAGCATATTCATAATAAAAAAAGCAGAAACACATAACAATTACAGTCCTCATTTCTGTAACTGGTCACATGGTCAGAGCTGGTATTGATAACTACATCCAGCCAAGCAACCTGGCTGGTTGTGGTTCTTTTTTCTTTCTTTCTTTCTTTTTTAATTGAGGTATAGTTGATATACAATATTATATGTTTCAGGTATACCACACAGTGATACGCAATTTTCAAAGGTTATACCCCATCTCTAGTTATCATAAAATATTGGCTATATTCCCTGTGCTGTACAATATATCCTTGTAGCTTATTTATTTTATACATAGTAGTCTGTACGTCTTCATCCTCTTCCCCCATCTTGCCTCTCCCCACTGGTAACCACTAGTTTCTTCTAAAAATAGGGGGCGCTTCAAGAATTTGAGCATCATCCTTGTGCAGGGGCCATGCTAATCTTCTCTATATTATTCCAATTTTAGTATATGTGCTGCTGAAGCGAGTACTGGTTGCGGTTCTTTACCCAGTAGAGTGACCCCAACCTTCATTCATGAAGCATCTGGGCCATTAATAGACCTGCCTGAATTAGATTGTTGTAGTTTTCCATTGACTTTAATCCAGGGCATGTCACTAAGACAAGCCCTAAGGGATCTCGTGAATTCTAGCCGTACCCTTCCTTACCGCCATTGTTTGTAGCAGTCTAATTTCCTCTTGGTAATCAGAATCAATCACTCCAGCCAGTACAGTAACCTCCTTCTTTGCCTGTTAACTCAGAGGCATGGGAAGCCCAATGTGGCCAGGTGGCAGTCTTAACTTCCAGTTCATGGAATCACTGCTGTGTCCCTGGTGGATGCATTCCTCCCTTTGAAACTAAGACCTCTAGACCAGCAGAACATAAGGTCACAGGGACAGGAAGCAAAATTTTTGCCAGTGGATCACTAGAGGTAGTAGTGAGTGGTGCCCCTCCCATTTCTACTCCTCGATTCTTGGACCTGGACCCATGAGTCCTGGCTATGAGAGAAAGAGCACCACGTATTGGATGCCAATTTACAGCATATACCACCTCCTGGAAAACTGTGCCACAGCACAGCAAGGTATTGCCACCTAGCTGTTTCTATAACTTTGTCTTCAAAAGGCTACTGATTTAAATATTAATCACATCTAAAACAATACTTTCACAGCAACATCTAGACTGGTGTTTGGCCAGACAGTTGGGCATAACAGCCTAGACCACTTGACACATAAAATAGCTTTCTACTATTCTATCAAACTAACTGCTTTGGGATGGTTGGAGAACACGCAAATCTATGAGGGTGGACCACTGCCCCAATGCATTTGCCATGAAGTGAGTTCCTTGATCAGAAGCAATGCTGTGTGTAATACCATGATGGTGGATAGGACAGCCTGTTCTGTGGCTACCAGCCCACCTCTTTCCCCAGAGACTCTTGTCATCAACCAATGGTCTCATGAACAATGTAGTCATGGTGGCAACATAGACTTCCATCCACCAAGGCTGACCTGGCTGTGGCCACCACTGAGTGCCCAATCAGCCAGCAGCAGAGACTGACACCGAGTCCCCCAAATGGCACCATTCCCAGGGGAGCAGTCAGCTCTCTGGCAGCAGGCTGACTACACTGGATTACTTCCATCATGGGAGAGCAGCGTTTTGTTTCTAATGGAATTGACACTCTGGATAGGGATGTGCTTTCCCTGCAAGCCGAACTTCTGTCAAAACTACCATCATCCGTGCTTTGTGACCACCTAGAAGGGTGGGACAGGGAGGGAGGGAGGGAGACACAAGAGGGAGGGGATATGGGGATATATGTATACGTATAGCTAATTCACTTTGTTATACAGCAGAAACTAACACACCATTGTAAAGCAATTACACTCCAATAAAGATGTTAAGAAAAAAAATTCACCAAAACAAAACAAAAAAACTACCATCATGGACTACTTTGCTAAGGAACACTATCTCTCTGCAATATTTTGTAAAAGAATATGCATAGCACTGAAACAGCAGTTACGACAGTCTCACTCAACTTTCTTTTGTGACCAAAAATCTACGACTCTTAACAATGTAGTAGTTTTAATAACCTAAAATGAAAAAAAGTCTTACTCATAAATGACTACTGATTATAAACATACTATCAGCAATGAGGTACATCTGTAGTACTAAATTGAGTGCTACATGCAGTATGCTTTCCATCAGTGTATATAATGGGTTGTCAGTGCCAAGCTGAGAAGTTTTGGATCCCCACAGGAATAATTTCAAGATTTCTTTATAGCATGGTGGAATTTTGTAGGATTTTATAAAGAAAAAGATACCCAGATTTTTTACTGAGCAAATTCTCCCAGTGCATTTGGCTTGATTTCACTGTTGGCTTTCCCTTGATTTTTACTAGGTTTTTCATATGCTAAATTTTGAGTAGGGACATTTTTGCAATTCTTTAAGAAGTTTTATTTTCAGTCTGCTCCCTCCTAAAATAATGTTTTTTAAATGAACCAAAATGATATATTTTATATAGCATATTTTAAATAAATAGTAAACAAATTTTTTGTAATAGCATGTATTTTCCAGTACTGTGCTATTATACATACTACTCTGTTTTCTTTAAATTTGTTGGGGTTTTTTTTTCTTCCCTTTAATATACCATTAACTTGTGATATTCTTAAATACACTTGAACTCTATTTTGGAATGCTTACGCTGTCTTCATGAAACATTCTTTTGCTTTATTTTTCCTGCTCTTTTCCCTTCCCTACAAATTGTTTCTATTCTACTCTTTGTCTGTCCCATTGGCCCTTTCTCGTATATTTTTATTGCTTATTTACTTTTAATCTAACTCTGTAACTATCTTTTCCTCCAATTCTGAATGATTTAAGCAAAATCTATCAAAATGAGTTTTTCTCTTTTACACCAATGTTTAACCAGTCTTTATTTGTCATTTCAAGGTACCCTCAAATTTGACCTCAATTTCAAACCACTTTCCACTTGCTATTGATACAACTGTGGTGTTCATCTACATTTCACTTATACTTCTAATTAAACAAGAATTATTATATTTTTTAACTTGGTTTAGATATAATGCAATAAAATGCATTCTATTAATATGCTTGAAATTCGATTTCAACATATTCCTTATTCAGAGGAAGCCTGTACATGTCTCTATCACAGCACAGATGGCACTTCATATTTACTGGAGTACTTTTTTTCCTACTACTAGATTGTAAGCCCCTTGAAAACAAGGAGTGTATGTAAATCTCTAGTGTCTGGCACAGTGTAGGTTTTTAATGAATGAAGAACAAATGAATAAACAAATGAATGAGAACTGTTAGCTGTTTAATTTCAGTGGTCTTTTCGAAAACAACACTTCCCCTGCCAGCACCAAATGACACCAAATAAAATTTCTTTCGTGAAGGTCAAATCTTTTCATTTCCCAACTGGACTTATTTTACAACAAAAATATCCTTAGAAAAACACACTCATATTAACCTATTCATCCAAGGCAGAAGTTGTCAACCCTGGCTGAAGAAGAAAATCACATACCCATCCCAGTAAAAATAAATTAGGAGCCCCCAGGTGATTCTCAAGTGCAGGCAAGGTTGAGAACGGCTAGGCTAAGATAGAAGTAACTGGTGGCAGGTTCTAAGGTGCAAGGAAAGCAGAAAAATAAGGTCCTAATGAGTTGTGGCAGAGTTCTTTGTTGGAGGCGGGGTTTGGGGGGCCGGGAGTTTGAGATGAGCCCAGCTCTTCCTTCAAGAGGCTGGGGGTGGCCGGAGAGAGAAGTATTTTTAAAACTATCTATTGTTTTGAAAAATTAAGAGGAAAGTTTATATGTCGTTTCTAAAGAGGCAAACTTTGAAGAGGAAAGAATTTAAAATTTAAATTTAAAAATGAGGTCAGAGATTCCAACAATTGCTAATAAAAGGGCCCTTTGAGTTTCTTGAGCTTTTTACAAAAATACTCCCCAGGCTCACAAATACCGCAAGCAGATTGGGTATACAGACGAAGAGAAAAGCATAAAGAAGAATAAATGTTGACATAACAGAACCTGAGAGAAGAAAAACTGTTTTAAAGAATTAGTCATCCCCCAATTTGTGTCTATACTATAATTGCAACAACATATAAACTATATGTGAATATGTTTTATTTATTTACCTATTTATTTATTTTGGCCACAGCGGCTTGCAGGATCTTAGTTCCCTGACCAGGGATTGAACCTGGGCCCACGGCAGTGAAAGCACCAAGTCCTAACCACTGGACTGCCAGGGAACTCCCAACTATATGTGAATATGGATTGAACAAGAAGAGTGAAGATGTTAGACAACTGGCATATTTAGGTGTACTGAACTTGAAGCCTGAGGTTCTAGTTCCCACTTTGCTGCTAATATGCTGTGTTTCCTTAGGCAGGTATGTTCACTTCTCTGGGGCTCAATTTCCTTACCTGCAAAATGAGGGAGTTGAAAGCTTGAACTAAATCAGTGCTTCTTGCAAGGTTTCTCTAAAAGATTAGCCTGAAGCACCCAGTGTAAGTCCAAATCTTTTCGAAGTCTCCTGTTTTGCCTTAAAAGTTCACATACTGGGATGTGAATTATATCTCAGTAAAACAGTTTTTTTCAAAAAGTTCACGTACTTTTTACTCCTTACTCTTCTTGTGTTTTTTTCTTTTAAATAGTTTAGCTTATATTGCATATAAAATTTTATATTCTGCTTTTTTTCACTAAGTATTATATGGTTCACATTTTATATATGTCATTTAAAATGTTGTTACTTTCCTTCTTATAGCTTTCCAATATTCCATCCTATGGCCGTACTATAATGTATTAGCCATCTCCTAATTTGGGATGTTCATATTACAGCACAGTGTGTTTTTGCCAACACACTGCCTTAATCCCGTCTGCTTGGATCCGTGCAAAGGCTGAGATTTCTTCAGTTTCTAATTGAATCCTCTGAAGTGCAGAGATTGTAAAATGAAAAAAAATTTTTCTCGTACTGCTGCCATGTGTTAAGTGGTCTCTTGGTGACGTAAGTTGTAATTCATTCTTTCTTGAGACCTCACTGCCAAGAGAGGGGGAAGAAACTAACATTTACTGAATTCGGAGTCCTTTATAAAGGTTATTACAGGTCATCCACTCAGTGAGGTAATGACTATCCCACTTCATGTAATAATAAGCTGAGACAAAGAGGAACTGGGTGGCTGACTAACAATGTGTAGTACCTGGGTTTAAATGGCATCTGATCTCCCCCAGATCTGTCCCAGGCCATCCTGTTCAGCATACTTTGACCCCACTGCAGCAAGAGAGGGAGCGCATGGCCACCCCTGCCCTTCCCTCAGCTTGCTTTTTATTTTTAAATTGAAGTATAGTTGGTGTTCAATGTTATATTTGTTTCAGGTGTACAACATAGTGATTTAATAAGTTCATAGGTTATATTCCATTTAAAGTTATTACAAAATAATGGCTATATTCCTTGTGTCCTTATTGCTTATTTATTTTATACATAGGATTTTGTACCTCTTAATCCCCTCCCCCATCCCGCCCCTCCCCCTTCCTCTCCCCTCGTTGTAACCACTAGTTTGTTCTCTACATCTGTGAGTCTATTTCTGTTTCATCATACACATTCGTTTGTTTTATTTTTTAGATTCCACATATAAGTGATAGCATAGAGCATTTGTCATTCTCCGTCTGACTTATTTCACTGAGCACAGTACCCTCCAGGTCCATCTGCCTTGTCACATCCTTCAGCTTGCCCATTTGCCAATCTCTTTTCTTGGCAGTGCCATGGTTTCTCCTGCAACTAACATTTCATTGTTCGATGAGAGTTCTTTGACGTACAGTAGATAGTTTGTTTTTCAAAGCATAAATAAATGAAGGATTATTTTAATGCTTAGAGAAAGGGTCAGTAAACTTTTTCTGTAAAAGGCCAGATAGTGACTATTCTAGACTTTGTGGAACATACGATCCCATATGTATGAGATCATATATGGCAGTCCCAACTACTCAACCCTGCCTTTGTAGTGGAAGAGTAGTCACTCACCTTGCACAACAATGGATGTGGCTGTGTTCCAATGAAACGCTATTTAGGGGACTTCCCTGGTGGCGCAGTGGTTAAGAATCCGCCTGCCAATGCAGGGGACACGGGTTCGAGCCCTGGTCCGGGAAGATCCCACATGCCGCAGAGCAACTAAGCCCGTGTGCCACAACTACTGAGCCTGTGCTCTAGAGCCCGCGAGCCACAGCTACTGAGCCCATGTGTCACAACTACTGAAGCCCACGCGCCTAGAGCCCATGCTCCGCAACAAGAGAAGCCACCGCAATAAGGAGCCCGCGGACTGCAGCAAAGAGTAGCCCCTGCTCGCCCCAACTACAGAAAGCCCACGCACAGTAACGAAGACCCAACACAGACAAAAATAAATAAATAAATTTATTTTTAAAAAAACACGTTATTTAGGGACACTGAAATTTGAATTTCACATAATGTTCGTTTCTCTCAAAATTATTCTTTTTGGGTTTTTTTCATCCATTTAAAAATGTACAAATCATTCCTAGCTCATGGGCAGTTTTTTAAAAAAAAAAAAAGCCTTGTGGGCCAGTTTGCCAACCTCCCTCCCCCAATATGGGCCTGTTATTCATACATAAGGCTTGCTGTGGTCGCAGCACTAGGAGGGAGAGTGATGGGTAGATGTGGGTCATGTCCACTTGCTCCATTAAGGCAATTCTTTTTCTAGCCGCTCACGCAGCATGCGGGATCTTAGTTCCCGGACCAGGGATCAAACCTGGGCCCCCGCAGTGAAAGCACCAAATTCTAACAACTGGACTGCCAGGAATTCCTAACTGGGTGGTGTCTTTTTTGGTTTGTTTGTTTTATAATAAACAATGGTTGGTAAGTGGTCTACGTGCTAAGTTTATTTGTTATTTGATCGATTGTAAATATCTGGGAGAATTAGAATCAGGCCATAAATATATATATTTTTTATTTATTTATTTATTTATTTTTGGCTGCGTAGGGTCTTCGTTGCTGCCTGTGGGCTTTCTCTAGTTGTGGTGAGCGGGCTCTACTCTTCGTTGCAGTGCACAGGCTTCTCATTGTGGTGGCTTCTCTTGTGTGGAGCACGGGCTCTAGGCACGTGGGCTCAGTAGTTGTGGCTCGCGGGCTCTAGAGCGCAAACTCAGTAGTTGTGGCCCACGGGCTTAGTTGCTCCGCAGCATGTGGGATCTTCCAGGACCAGGGCTCGAACCCATGTTCCCTGCATTGGCAGGTGGATTCTTAACCACTGCGCCTCCAGGGAAGTCCTGGGTAATATCTTTAACTCAGGAAACAATGGTGAGGTTGCATGGGGAGAGGTGGGGGAAGGGTGGAAAAATATGAGGAGTTAAACCCAATACCCTCCCCCAGGGCTGTGCCAGCCCTGAGGGCAGTAGCTCCACCATAGCCAAGCTCTGGCCTGGTGATTCCTTCAGTCTAGGGGATTTGTGTGTCACTCCGACCTACAGCATTTCTCCAAGGACTGCCTGCTCCCTAGCCTAAATCTGGGTCCACAACTCATCTGCTCTTCCAAGCAACAGGCCCAAGGTACAGTCAGAGGAAGGAATAAGAATGGAGCTGAATTTTCCAGAATTATCTGGGCCACTGTCTCCATTTCCCTGAGCTCTTCAGGTATATTTTTCATGGAATAAATCCAGGCAGAGAAAAAAATTAGATACCAAGTACACAGCAAAACCTCTTCTCTGTCTGTAATTGGATAATTTGGGCTTTCTGAGCTGAAAAAAGAGATGACCTAATACTTCCTACTGGGAAATAACAGGTTTGGGAAATAGACAGGTAATTCTCACCTTATTGCAACTGATAAGCTGAACTAAGATGCTCTTAAAAATACCGAACATATGTCAGAGCAAGCCCAAGGTATAAATCATATAACACAATTTTGATGACCAATAAAAGCATTCATACTAAAAGAAAACTAATCTCAGAAAAAAAATTAATGGCTTTTAAACAGAACTGTAAGATTAACAGAGAAAGAGAAGATACTATGTTTTATTATGTATGATTTTTATAAGGTATTCATATAGTTACATGAAATTGTACTTGATAAACCAATTCAAATCGACTTAGTTATGGGCACTAGTAAATAAACTTAGAACTGGCTAATGTAAAGCTGCAATACTCTGGGACTTCCCTGAGGGTCCAATGGTTAAGACTCCGAGCTTTCACTGCAGGGGATCCCTGGTTGGGGAACTAAGATCCTGCATGCTGTGTGGCAAAAAATATATATATATAAAATAAAAACAATTTAAAAAATTTTTAAAAAGCAATTATACTCCAATAAAAATAATTTTTTAAAAAAAATTGGCTAAAAGGCCAGCAGATAATATGGTCTTGCTTCAAGCTGATGATATGCAGTGTGAACTCTCCAAAACCCAGCGTGCTAGAAACTGGAAAGCTTCAGTGTGCAGCTCTTTTATCTACCCAGTTATTATTTGATACAAATTCCTGGAGGGCAGGTCCATGACTGTGCATGTATTTGTCTTTTCATTTCTTGTGCCTAGTCATGGGCCTGGCATGTCATAAGCTCCCTAAATACAACTGGAATGAACGATGAATGAATATGGTCATGAGGATGAGACACTGCAAAATTCTGAATTGGTTTTTAAACCATTAAAGAAAGCCTAAATTACTTTCAGTGTGTCTTGTATTCTAATTATTTGACTATTGCTAATCTGATATCATGTCAAATGGAAAATTCTCAGTTAAATGTGATACTCTTATTTTCCCACCAAACTGAAAACAGAGCTTATTGGCATGTTATTAGATAGCAGATCCAGTGTTAATATTTTTATAGGTGGCCTTGAAAGTAATAAATACATTCAGTTTTCAGAGTTTAAGGCTCTAGAGCACAGGCTCAGTAGTTGTGGCTCACGGGCTCAGTAGTTGTGGCTCGCGGGCTCTAGAGCGCAGGCTCGGTAGCTGCGGCGCACGGGCTTAGTTGCTCCGCGGCATGTGGCATCTTCCCGGACCAGGGCTCAAACCCGTGTCCCCTGCATTGGCAGGTGGATTCTTAACCACTGTGCCACCAGGGAAGTCTTTTTTTATAGCTTTATTAGCAATATTGACATACAAGAAAACACATGTGATTAAAGTGTACAATTCAATAAGCTGTGACGTGTATAACCTTGAAACCACCTCCTCGACGAAGACTGAACAGATCTTTCACCTCCAAAAGTTTCCTTGTGCCCCTTGGTAATTCCTCCCTCAGCTTCCTCCCCAGCCACCGTCTTTCCTCCAGACAACCACTGATTTGCTTGCTGTCACCGTAGGTTAGTCCGTTTCCACCAGCAATTTTTCCCAGGACCCCAGTGGATCTTCCCTCGTATAAAATGGTATAGCATGGTCAGCCGCCCTTATCCGCAGATCCTGCATCCATGCATACCTAGGGCTGACTGTACTTTTAATAATCTATAATTGAACTAAAATCCTTTTCACTCAATTTAGAAAAAAGAAAAAAGATTTGTTTCCCAACTGGAAGAAACAAGTAATAATGCCAGAGTGAGGTGGATGATACACAGGTCATTAGAAAGCACTCTTAACTGAGTAATGATTTTGCAAATTATTTTTCATATTCCAAAGCCTAATGCTAATTGGATTAAAGAGTCAAGAATCCAGGAAATTAAGTAGAAGAGGAGGTATGTTGATTTTAATAAATAGTTTTTTTTTTCTCCTGTCTCATCTGTCTGCTTATTTCTAATTAATAAATGGATTTTCAAAACCCGGCCAAAAATGGAGATCTCCAATGACAAATGTTCAAATAAATTGTATGTTTCTTTAAAAAAAAAACAAAAAAACAGCTATATATTGGAGTTCTGTGTCAATAATAAAACAAAGTGAATTGTGGAAATGACATTAAAACACCACCTAAACTCTCTCTTATTAAAATACAAGTTTATTCTAACCTATTATGACCACATGTCAAAATTATGTTTGCATACAAGTAAAGACTGGGTGAGGATGCTAAATACTATAGCAGTTCAATTTTGGTGGTTTGTAGACTTTTGTGTATATTTTGCATTTTGTTTTTAATTAAATAAATATTTTTGTAATGAATGTGTAATAAATAATTTATTTCTACCCCTTTCCAATTTACATTATTCAGTTGAACTTGAAGGTATGCTTCCGTATTTTGCATGTTTTTGAAAGATGTGATATCTCAAATAAACTCAACACTTAATTTTATAAACAACACATTTTTCATTCTCTTGACATCACCAAATGAAAATGCTGTACATTGGAACATAAAACAAAAAGAGACCCAACTTAGTTGGAATTATAATACATGTAAGCACTAATGCTACTTATTGATTACCACAAAAGTGCTGCTTTTTGCTTACTGCAGCTCTTCCAGCTCTTTCTGCAAGAAGCAAAATACAGTATTTGTGAAAAGTGGTGGGGCTAAAATGTTTCATGTGGTGAATGCCTATTCCACATTCTCATAAAGCAAATTAATTCTTTTTCATCCAAATGAAGTATTAGTTATTTCGGCTATGTGTATTTCCATTCTTGAAAATGTTTAGATAATTTTAATACCCATAAATCTATGTAGACTACATGGCCTAATGTACATTTTATTCATTGACTTGTATGTGAATTTTTATTAAAATATGTTCCAAGTAGACTACTAGTTCCAACCACTGTTTATGTAGGTTTGAAAGATATAGCAGTGACCAACCTGATTTACTAAAATATTTTTATTCATATAGTTCTGATTTAAAAGATATAGATGTCTTCCCAAATTTACTCACAAATTTCAGCACATTTTTGAGCACTCTGAACATAGCACCAGACTAGAAATGAAGGTGTATTCAAAGGAAACAGTAAATGGCCAATGGGAGTGTGCCCTGAAGGTGAACACACACAGTTAGGGAGGAAGTAAACAGCAACCAGGGGTTGATAAACATGAGTGTAGATGGGTAGATGTATAAGTCCTGTATCAGTACTGCATTTACACCACTTGCTAATACTGATAATTGAAAGAATGCAGCAAGTCCAATTTTATCACTAGTTTCAAATTTGCTAACAATCTTCCTGACAGATGAGACCAAGGTAGATAGTTTTTTTTTTTTGCGTTACGCGGGCCTCTCACTGTTGTGGCCTCTCCCGTTGCGGAGCACAGGCTCCAGACGCGCAGGCTCAGCGGCCATGGTCCACGGGCCCAGCCACTCCGCGGCATGTGGGACCCTCCCAGACCGGGGCACGAACCCGTGTCCCCTGCACCTGCAGGCGGACTCTCAACCACTGCGCCACCAGGGAAGCCCAGGTAGATAGTTTTGATTTACAAATGAAATATTTCTGAGGATCTGGTACAATGGGAAGTACAGGATTTTGATTAAAGAAATAAAGAAGAGCAAATATGATGTATTTCTCTACAGGATTTTAGAAGACAGGGCCTTCATTCCAGACTGGCACCAGGCCAAGCAAAGTTCACACCTCTGAACTCAGAAAATCCTGGGACTCACTCATAAAAACAAAAGAAATGCTGGACTCTCAGGAGTTAAAATCATAATGTAAATTCTTTTGAACAATAATTTCAGATTGATATGTATTTGTATCTCCTGTAATGAGTTCAGATTTGGCAAATGTGCTTCAAACTAATAGGTACCTACAATTCAGTGTACTTTTTTTTCTTCTGAGATTAAATCCTGTGTTTTGGGTAAAGCTCCAAATTTTTAACAAAAACAGTTTCTTTTCAACAATTTCTTTGAGAGATTTATGTGTTGCTTGGGAATTCTGCTATTTATCTATTGATTACAAGCTATAATTCCATTAAGTAAACTGAGAAAGCATGTCACAAACTGATTTTAGCAATAACTATATTTTTACATATCTGTCTTTTGTAAAAGCTGGACTGGGTATCTATATTTTACTTAGTAATATCTCAATTTCCTCAATAAGTCAGTAAATTGAATTTATAGTTTATTTTGTCTTTCCTCCCATCAAATTATATGAATAAGAAATACTGTGGTCTCATAACATAATTCTATTTCCAAGAGAAAGAACATACAAGTCTGTAAAATAATGGTCAATAGTATTTTGTCAAAATATATTTATTGAGCACCTACAGTATGCTGGACACTGTGGAGGCGATAGAAACATATTTTGTCTCATGTCCTTGCTTCAAGAAGAGCATACTTTATTTTTATTTTTTTTACATCTTTATTGGAGTATAATTGCTTTACAATGGTGTGTTAGTTTCTGCTTTATAACAAAGTGAATCAGTTATACATATACATATGTCCCCATATCTCTTCCCTCAGAGCATACTTTAAAGAGAAAGAGACACGTAGACTTTAGGTACGGGTCCATGTTTGGTTAAAACAAATAAAGACTGTGTTTTCTGATCTATATATCAAAAGTAGCTTTGGTGGATCCATATATGTCAACAGAGGGCCTCTGGATTTAGACACTTTCAAAATCGCAATGTTAAAAATGTTACGAGCCTCAAAAGCTTAGGATGTGAGTTGTGATGGGATGGCGTGTCCAATGTGGACAGGTAGGTGGAGGCCAGATCACAGAGGGTCTACATTCTTTAAGCAATGGACAGCTATTTCAGGATTTCAAAGCAGGGAGCAATTTTCCAGGCACATTGATAAGAATCTGAATTTAGGGACAGTGATTTGACTAGAGAGAGAGAGTCTGAGATGGGAAGGGAGCATAATTGTCAAAAGTCTGGATCAGTGACTGAATGTGGCTGGTGATAAAAGGTTTCCAGGTTTCTGGCTTGGGTGATGAGATGGATGGAGTTTCCGGCCCCTAAAGAAAGAGGCTAGGAGGCTAGGAAGAGAAGCACATACCGAAGAGAAGATTATTCCCTTTGGGCTTTTTCTGTGGTTTTTTTTTTGCCGCAAGGCTTATGGGATCTTAGTTCCCCGACCCAGGCTCTCAGCAGTGAGAGTGCAGAGTCCTAACCACTGGATGGCCAGGAAATTCATGGATATGTTGAATCCATAAATGGATATGTTGAGTTTGAAGCAATTTGGGGGACTTTTAAGACAAAAGGTCCGTTAGGCAGTCTCGTCCTTTGGAACTTCAGGGGAGAAATCTTTGCCAGGATTAAAGATTTCAGATTCATTAAATAAATGAGACTCATTAGCATATATGTTGTCATTAAAATCATAGGAGTGGATGAAATGGCACAGGGTACTCAGTAAATGTTTATGGGCCTAATGAATAAATGAATAAGATGGGGGAGATGAAAAGAGAGAACTAAGAGGGAGAGTGAAGAGTTCCAAGATAACAGGGAGAGTGCCAGGATCAACTGTACCTACTCCATAAACTTTCCTAGAATTATCTTTGGCCATAGAAACACATAGCTATGTAGCTAAAAGAAGAATACCAAGAGAAGTAAAATGTGTATACAGTACATTAAGTTTTATTTGATAAATGCATAATTGATTAATTGGGGATACCTAAACTAGCTATTTCAGAACTGGTACATTTTAGCAGATTATGAATCTACATTGTTGTGCAGCTCATGAATCCACATTACTGATGATGTGTTACCCCTTCAATTTGTTCTCAGAGGAAAAAAACATAACATGGGAATTGAGAGGTATCGTTAACTGGTGGTTAAGAGCACAAGCTCTAGAGTAGCATCCTTTTTTTCATCATTGGCCCTACTAAGGACTTTTAAGACATATTTTTTGGAGTTTCCTGGCAATCCAGTGGTTAGGACTCGGCACACTCACTCCCCTGGCCGGGGTTCAATCCCTGGTCAGGGAACTAAGATCCGCTAAGTGAAATGGCCAAAAAGACATATTTTTCCTAACCGATCCCCTTCCTCTGTGAAATTTTAATACTATTGATTTACTACATGTCTATGTGCTGTGGCCCTTTGGAGGGCCATATACTATGGTGATGTCTATTTTTTCACCCCGTGGCAACCAATTTTCACCCCCTTGAGAAGGCAGGCTACGGAGAGCCATACTACCTGGCTTCAAATCCTAGCCATACTGCTCATTAGCTGTGTAATCTTGTGCAAACCATTTAACCTCTGTGCCTCAGTTTTCTCTCTGTAAGATGGAAATAACAATAGTACTGTCCTCATAGAAATGCTGTGAAGATTAAAAAATTTATACACATAAAGTGCACAGCAAGCCTAGCATAGAAATACAAGTCCTTTCCTACTTTGCATACATTTTTCTTTCTTCTGTCTCTTTGGTCTATTTTCATTGCACCTTGTTACACTGATCTTTGTGAATGGTCTCTTGGTGTTTAAATTTTTTTCTGCTTATGATTCAGAGAATATTTTATTATTAATATTACCCCTGATAGTTTTCCACTCTTTGGTATATAAAAATGACTTGACTTCATAGCAATGTCACTGAATGGTGTTTAATAAAGCCCTATTTTAAAGGGGGGAGAAAAAACAGTAATTCTTTTTTCAAAAACAAAGTACCAGTCTTCAGAGACTCTGATTTTATTTCTGTTCCTCATATTATTTTTCTGTTTTAGCGCAATGCCTAGACATTGATTATTTAAAACTCTTATCAAAATTCTGAACGAGGACTTCCCTGGTGGCACAGTGGTTAAGAATCCGCCTGCCAATGCAGGGGACACAAAGATACCACATGCTGAAGAGCAACTAAGCCCGTGAGCCACAACTACTGAGCCTGCGAGCCACAACTACTGAGCCCACGTGCCGCAACTACTGAAGCCCATGTGCCGCAACAAGTGAAGTCACTGCAATGAGAAGCCCGTGCACCGCAAGGAAGAGTAGTCCCCGCTCTCTGCAACTAGAAAAAGCCCATGGGCAGCAATGAAGACCCAACACAGACAAAAATAAATAAATAAAATAAATACATTAAAAAAAAATTCTGCACAAAACCAGAATTATTTGGTAGACTCTTTGTTTCACTAAAATTTAAAAATTTTGTCCAGATGTTTAATGTTATGTAGCTATTGTTGATTACAGGTATGGAAGTTGGTCGGGGATAAAGTGAGCACCTGCCTTTGGAGGTCACCTGCATTTCAGGCCCACATAGTGTTCCAGGAAGTTTCACACACTGGTAAAAGCTAGGAGGCCCCATACAATGGAGAAGGTGGACACTGAGCTGTGGGTTGTTGCACATTCCCCACATCTCTGAGCCGTATCTCTAGGTACGTCACCTTCCCAGTCTGCTTTAGAGGTGTAACAATATTTTGCCACGCATCTCACAGTTTATCTGAGATTGTCAAACCCTTTATGCACACTCTACAACGACTGTCGCCTTTAACTATCAGTTTTGATAATGAAGAAGCAGGAGCACGAACTGCTGAACCTACTCAGAACCAGAAGCACTGGCTGAATTCAATTCCCTCAAAACATTTATTGAGCCTTTATTGTGTATGTGTGTACTACAAAGGTGAATAAATTCAAATCCCTAAAAATGCATAGCACACAAGGGAGAGAGACATGTACAAAAATAACCCAAATACAAGGCGGAGAGGGGTAGATGAGACAACAGACATGATCAGAGTGCCTCAGGGCACGGAGGAGGGGACAACATATTTGACTGAAAGAATCCGGAAGGGCATTTTGGAGGAGGTGGCATTTGAAAAAGGTCATCTAGGAGTTTGAAGACATCTGTTGGAGGGCTGGAAAGAACATGTTAGGATATGATGAAACTCTTTAACTTGGTTCACAAGGCCCTCTCAAGGGGGTGGACTGGACCCCTACTTTCTCTCTGGAGTCCCGTCTGAACACTTCCTGTCTTCTCTCCGGTCCAGCCATGCTGGCCCGTCTCAGTTCCTGCTACCCTCTCTCCAGCCCTATGATTTCTACATAGGCTGTTCTCTATGCCTGGAATACAATTTCCACCACCTATTCACCTAGTAACTCCTAATTATCCTTCAGACCCCAGCTCAAGCACCACTTCCTCAGGGAAGCCTTCTCTGATCTCCCTGATGAGATCAAACCCTTCAACACAGGCTCCATCCCATTCATTCATATGATCAGTTGATCAGTGTCTGTCTGTTCCAGTGGATCAAAAGCTCCATGAGGGCACCATCTGTGTGTTTCTTCACCTTTGCATTACCTGCATGTAGCGTGGGTATCCAATACCTATGAGGTGCTTAATAACTAGTCATTGAATGAGTAAATGAATTATTATGAGCCAAGGGAAAAAACAGAGAAGTGAAAAAACACGCAGTGTTCAAAAACTGGTAAAAAAATCTGGTTTGACTGAAGAATCTATCCTCAAATTTGTGCTCTGAGACCATAATGATGAACAAGGTGTACATAGGGGTATTTGTGGGGGGGGCTATTAAATAATGTCTTTCTTTCCTCAACAGATAAAAAATCATATATTAGTGGATATAGGTTTCTCTATTTAAAAATTTTCTCTGATACGTGTTTCTTAAACTGTTAGAGTGTTTTTTCTCCCTGCTAATAAGAAGTAGTGAACAGCAAAATAAATAAATGTGCAGCAAATAATATTAGAAGAAAAAAGTTAATCATGGTTAAATGGACAGCATGGTCATTATGGACATGTGCTCAGAGATATTGCATTGTGCATACATATAACAGTTATATTTTTCATGAGTTAAGTTGTTCCTAATTGCTACGACTCCCGTTCTACTACAAAGATGTAGAAAGGGTTGGCCAGAATCAAACACTCATAGGAAAAAATGTAAGTTCATTAAAGCACCCAGATAGCTTGAAATAGTACAATTTTGCAACTGTGTAGATAAAACATCTGGGTGATTAGATGAATTTTTCATTTTCCACCTAACTGTGTTACAGTTACATACTCTTTCAGTAGTCTGATATCACCATGGTAACTTTATATTTCATACACACACACACACACACACACACACACACACTTTGCTTTTGCTACATCTGAATTATCTGAAAGTCATTTAGGACTTAAAAATCACAATTACAGGAATTCCCTGGTGATCCAGTGGTTAGGACTCCGTGCTTTCACTGCCGAGGGCCTGAGTTCGATCCCTGGTCGGGCAACTAAGATCCCACAAGCTGTGTGGCACAGCCAAAAAACATTTTTTTTTAATAAAAATCATAATTACAACACTACCTTCTATTCGTTCAGAGAATTTCACTCTGTTTTCATATTGTTACCAGAGTTTCTGAGTTTTCCTGACTATTTTCTAATTCAGGATTTTTTGTTAAGAGTAATTTGTAATTCAAAACTCTCATTTGTTCTAGGATTTTTTTATCCATTGTATTTTCCTAAAGTATTCATTTTATTCTTTTTTCTTCCTCTCTTTTATTTAATCATTAAATTATCTTATTTTATTTAGCTTTATACTAAAATAACCCAATACATTATACTGACCTCACCAAAGCTAGCCATATGTACAGCATTTACTTAATTGAACCTTTCTGGCTTGTCTTGTTCTATATTTAAGCCTCCATTATGCAATGCTATTTACTTGATTTATTGGATTTGGCTTGCATGTTTTATAAATTGTGACTGTTGGGAAAATTTTAAAGAGATTGACTTGGCTTGATTGGGGAGTTTCATAGTGAGGACTCATTGCCATTGAAGCTACATTCGTTTGAAAAAAATATCCATTTTAATAAGGACCTTGATCTAGGAGTAAATAACACAGGCTTCTAGAAGCTAGGACAAAGGGTTTGTTCCAGTTTTTGATTTTTTCCAATATTAGAATTTGTTTAAAATCTCCACTTAAGACTAAGCATATGAGATACCAAAAACCAGGGTAAGGGGTTAGAAATTCTGTCACTGAGATGTTTCAGAATATCTGAATAGAGGGCATTGTGCACGTCCTAAATTTAAATAGTTTTTTACATTGCTCTCTTTCCATCCAGCAATTTGGGCTTCTACCTAAGTCCTTTTCTAAGGGCTTATACTCCTTTTCTAAGGCTACCTTTATGTAAAATAGGTAGCATAATCATTACCATGTTAACAAAGTTTAACGAGCATTACTCCTTAAATAATTTAATATCCTTTAATATCCATCCACTGATGAAAGGGACTAATTCAATATATAAAAAATCCTGCTTTTGCCTTTACCTGTGGTTTGAATCCCTAATTTTGCATGGCTTTTGCTCTACTTAGTAGTACACGGGACGCTACAATACGATGTGCCAGGCAATGTGCTAAGTGCTAAGGAGTCAAAACTAAGGTAAACACAGTCCCTGCCCTTACGGAGCTCACAGACACATGATGAAGTAATGGTGACACGTACAAGGTGTAGTGGTGATATTCAGGAAGGCCGGTGGAAAGGAGGATCAGGGAAAACTGCAGAGAAGTGGTCACTCGAACTGACGGTTATAAGAAATTCGGATCTATTCCATCAGACTGTTGGGGAAGGCATTCTGGGAGAGGAAACAGCACAAATGGAGATGTGATGCCTCATCATTCATTCAATCATTTAACAAATGATTTGAGCAAATTTACTTGCTGAGCAAGTTCTATGGGCTGTGAATGGAAGACAGGGCTCTGTATCCAGAAGTGTAATGAATATTTAGTGGGGTGGAAGACCCAATCAGCAAATGATGGCAATACAGCACTGTAAGTATAATAATAGAGGGACTCACAAGGTCAAATGGAGCTCAGAGGAAAGGCTGCCAATCCAGATTCATCCCACAGCTTAACTGAAGCCATCGCTCCATGTGGAGACTCCTGCTGCCCTTCTCCAAGGTATAGCCTCCTCCATCCAGTTTGAGTTGATTCCATTCATTCTGACACTGTATTTGGTTGTCAGCATTACCTTTCGGAGTGCCTGCCCTATGCTATGTTACTCCGCAGCCCTGACTCTGTCTATCCCAGCTGCCCCTGGGGTCACATGTGTTGTGCTAAGGACCTCAGAATTAAGACAACATGTAAAGAGAGAAATCTTGCCAAAGACTCAATGACACAAGAGTGACTAAGAGACCGACTGGTTGTGGAGATACTTGTCTCCAAACCAGCAGCATTGTCTCATCTGGAAGCTTGTTAGAAATGCAACATCTCAGACCCCTTCTCAGACCCAACAATTTTAATGGAATCTCCAGTTGATTAATATTCCCATTAAAGTTGAGACCCACTGGTGTCGCTCATACCTTCAGGTACAGTTCCATTTAAGCCATTCTAAATGGATGGAGGTCTATTCCTAGGGCTGAACACAACATTTATCAACTTTCTTAGGTATCTTATTCCTCACTTGGATGTATATAGATGTAAATCCCTCAAGCAACATATCTGAAACCTTATTTTCCCTTCTGTTCTAAACTCAGTAGAGATGAAAACACATAGTCATCATTCTTTTTTTTTTTGCCTTTTGGCCGCACAGCGTGTGGGATGTGGGATCTTAGTTCTCTGACCAGGGATCAAACCTGGGCCCTGGGCAGTGAGAGCGCACAGTCCTAACCACTGGACCCCCAGGGAATTCCCTCATCATTCTTGTATATTAACCTTTCATATATTTTTTAAGTGCTTAGTTTCCTTAGCTCATAATTAATTTGAAAAAGCCTTCATTTGCACAAAAAGGGAAATTTCCTGGGTTAGGAAATTTTGCTAACTTAGATAGCACATGCCTCATTGTGAAATGCAGGGTAAAATTTTTCCTCTAAGTAGTATTTATTTTCTTGTAATACTGCTTTGTCAACAGCTATTGACTTCTGTTTTGCATAAAGTGTCCTGGAATGTTGCAGGCCTGACATACTAAGGCTTTTTCCTTTCCCTTGAAGTCTTTGATAACCACTATGACCAGTCACTTCTGTGGAATGATTCCATCTTGCCCTGTGGTAGGGAATGACTTGCCTTATACCTGTCCGAGCCACCACTATGTCTAGCATAGTGATACCAAGATGATCAGAGATAGGATTCCAATGACCCACATTTTATTATCTTGGAGTCTCCCCAATAAAAGCAGTGGTATTGACTCAAGATGGGGCATTTATGGATGAGCATCTATATGTGGTACATTTTTACTAGTAAAATTTTTTTACTAGTAAAAACATAGTAAATGTAAAATTTTTAGGCTTTTCTCAAAGACTACTATTATAATAGTAGGCATAATACATTCTTCTCTTTATTCTGTACCTTAAAGGGATCACTATCTTTAGACAGCAATGATTTTCTGCATACTTGTATATATTTTTGTAACTTCTCCAAGGACATAAATACTCTGCCTCAGGCAAACTGCTCTGTTCATATCTCCTTGGATCTGTCCTACTCATGCCCACTCTGTACCTTTGGTTTACAGTTCCTCCTGCCTGGAGGGCTTTGCCCCATCCTCTCCATTTGTGTATGTGTTTGTGCTTCTTTCAAGGTTCAGTTCAAGTCTGAACACCTCCAAGAAATGCCTGTTCAGTTACCTGAACTCTTGGTAATTCATCCCTTTCCTGGTTTCCATACCTTCTTACTAATTTAGCCCTTAGTCTGTGCTATTATTGTTTAGTGAAACTGTTACTTCTTCAGGGCATCCCCTGTGTGGTGGAAAGGATGATGAGATAAGTCTACCTTAAGAGTCCCAGAAGCTCTTTATTTCCCACCAAAAAGTTTTTCTTTCATGGACAAGATTAAATTTCTTAAAACTAAGGGTTTTGAATTCTTTATCTTTAACATAAACTTCACAGTGCCAAGTTAATTACTCTAAAGCAAAGTTTTCATCATATTAGCTTCATATTCAAAAGGCTTCCTCAGCTTTTCATTACTAAAACTCCAAATGCCAAAGGCAGGCCTGGCATTGAAGGCCATCACATCTGATCAAAGCTACTTTCTGGTGTCACCATTCACTAATTCCCCACACAAACTCCTGTTCCAGTTGATAAAATCTTTTTCCTGCTTACTAAATTAAAAATGGAGATATACTGCCTTTGCTTTTCCCTTTGCCAATGATGCCTTCCCTCTAACCCTCTGCTATGCAAATCCTCATCACTTCAAGATTCAGCTCGAGCCTAGGTCTCTTGGAAGTCTACCTCCTACAAGACCTTCTTGTGCTACTTATTCAGTGTCCAGTATGTAACAAAACTGTAAATTCCTGAAGGCAGAATCAATCTTATATTCCTTTACTGGACTTTGAGCCCCTTGAGGACAGGACTGGTATTCTAGCCATCTGTGAGTTTCCAATACCTAGTGCCATTCCTGGTAAACAGTAGGTGCTTAAAATAAATGTTTTAAATGAATGAATGAATGAACTCTTCTACAGGGATACAAGGCTCAATATGTAAGGCTATTTCGTTGAGTAGCCTTACATTGAAAGCAGGAGGAAATGCTACAAAAGTGCATCCTACAGCCTGAGACTTGGGAAAGGGGTCATTGTTGTCAGGCAGCCAACCCTGGCTCCAGGGGGTCTTTATACTCTGGGTCATTTTTAGCAACACCATAGGGTGTTAAGCAGCAATTGCTCCAGTTTACCATCCTTGGGGGGGCAGCTCTGCTCTGCCCTTTGCACCTGGCATAGTGCCTGGCATAGTATTAACACTGTAGTGGACACTTCATAAATATGAGAATTAAGGGCAAATATTGAGTTATTAGCAAATGGTCAAGCAAGTTGCTCTTGAGATGCGTAGTACTATGCATATTTTTACTGCTAAAAAATAATATACATCTTGACCTTGTGGTGGACATACTAATCTTAATGGGATAAAACTGCATAGAACTAAGTACACACAAACACACACACACAGAGCAATTTTTCTTTCTTGGACATTTATCCCAGAGAAATGAGAACTTACATTCACACAAAAATCTGTCTACAAACAGATTTATAGTAGTTTTATTTTTAATATCCCTTGAGAGGAAGCAACCCAAATGTCTTTCAGCGGGTGAATAGTTAAACAAATTATGGTGTCTCCATACCATAGAATATCACTCAGCAAGACAAAGAAGCAAACTGTTGACACACAACTTGGATGGATCTCAATGGAACTATGCTTAGTGAAAACGCCCGTCTCAAAAGTTCACTTACTATATGATTCCATCTATACAACATTCTTGAAATGACAAAATTATAGAGATAGAGAACAGATTAGCAGTTGCCAGGGTTTAGAAAGTGGGGTAGGAGGGGGATGGCCGGGGCTGTGAAATGGTAGCACGAAGGACGTGTGTTATGGAACTATGCTAACTATGCTGTATCTCAACTGGTGGTGCTCACAAAAATCTACACGTGATAAAACTGTGTGGAACTAAGTATACACACACACACACACACACAAAGGAGTGCACGTAAAACTGAATAAGTTTGCTGGATTGCATCAATGTTAATTTCCTGGCTGTGACATTGTACTATAATTATGTAAGAAGTTACCATGGAATGAAACTGGGCAACGGGTATGTGGACTTTCTTACAATTATATGAGAATTTACAATTCTCTCGAAATAAAAAGTCTTAAAAAAACAGTAATTTCTCTGAATCTGGGGCTGTTTTCAGAATTAATAAGACAAAATATACAATGCAGATCTTTAAAAAGCCTTCTTTATGTATGTAAACCTTTAATATTATTTTTAGTTCTGAAGGGGAACCTCAGCATCAGGTTTTATAATTCAAAATTACACCAACTGATGTACCTAACCTCGATTCTACCTTTTCCATATGGAGTTTAGGGCTTTATTCATTTCTGTCACTTATTAGTGTTCACTAGTTTTGCTAGCAACTTCAGTAAATGTTTCTACTACTTAAGAGATTTTGTGTGAGACAGTGAATGCTGTATTATGTATGGGTGCTCTCTATAAATACTGTTTAAAATTAGATGGCAAAGACTTTTAATTCACATCCTGCCAACTGTTTTACCACATTTTTTTCCCCCTTGCCTGTTGGCCTGCTATGTTATCCTCTATAATGAGTGAGTTACAGTAATTGTAGCTGGAAACATCATCATGCAAGGGGGAAAAAAAAGCTCAAAACCTGCCTTATTTTTAAATCAGTAAAGCTTCTGTCATTTTTTGGCCAAGTTACAGCTTCACAGCAAAGTCAAAGAACCAGTAGAGCAAATGCCACGTGGGGAAAGGCTCCGTTGAAGCATAAATTAACTGTATTTCATTTTCCCTTAATAAAGAATTTCAGTTTTTCCACAGTTAACTGTATAATCAATTTGCTCCCCTGCTGGTTTGCTAACTTGCTGTTGGCTTTACTTCAATAATATTGAGCCCAGGCTGGAATGAGTGAAGGAGGAGCTGATTTCGCTGAGAATATGCCTCGGTGATAGAATATAGATTTGCCTTCTGGAATTCTGCTGGGCCTTTTATCCTTAAAGAGCCTAAACGTATTGCCCCAAGACCCCACACTCCTCTGGTCACCCAGCTCTCTGTTATAATGCGTGGTATATTCATAGAGCTTCTTTAATCATGCTTTGGTGACTGGATGATATTACAGTTTTAAACCCTTCTTAGTCTTCTGCAGCCTTGGGCTTCCTAAGCCCCCTAGTACCTCTGGAAGACGTTTTGTTTTATTATTTTTAAAAAAAATCTATTAAGGGGACTTCCCTGGTGGTCCAGTGGTTACGAATCTGCCTTCCAATGCAGGGGACGTGGGTTCGATCCCTGATCCAGGAACTAAGATCCCACATGCCTCTGGGCAACTAAGCTCATGCGCTGCAACTACTGAGCCCGCATGAGCGAGCCACAACTACAGAGCCCACGCGCTCTGAAGCCTGCACGCCACAGCTAACAAGAAGCCTGCATGCTGCAACGAGTGATCCACCATGCCGCACCAAAGATCCTGCGTGCCGCAACTAAGACCCGACGCAGCCAAAAATAAATAAATAAATAAATATTTAAAAAAATCATCTACACAAGAACTGAGAGTTCTAAGTAAGAAAGTATTTCAAGTCAAGTTGCTTCCATGAGTAATGCAAGGTAACTTTATATCAACTGCTGCTGTGCAATCAGGACTTTAATTGTAAAATTATCCTACTGGAAGGGCTGGAGAAAGCACTGAAAAAATACATTCTATCCTAACTGCTGATTTTGTTCTTCCTGCCCTTCCCATGCCTAGAAATTATACCCTATACTATGGGTTTGTTCACTAACACACTTGTAATTCCACATTTTTTTTCCAGCTCTCTGGATTACAAGACACAAGTTAAACATACAAGATAAACAAATATTATCTTTAGTCACAGAATCACCAGACAAAAAGCTCTTCAGAGCAAGCCATCTCCACCCTCTGCAGGGCTATGTCCGCTCTTCATTCCTAAAGCAGCTCTTCAATTTGAGGACAGTACACTTGGTAGAACTGGGGGAAGCTGTTAGGCACCAAAGTCAAACCATTGACCCCTCCTCTATCAGCCACAAATTTCATTTGTCCCCCGAATAGCTTCATAGTTACATAAACTCCTAAGGTGCCTTCCAGAAGGCTGTGGAAGAGTGTATGGTTACAAAGACTTCTTGGTATTCTTGGTTGAGAAACACACAAAGAGCCTCCCGTTCTCAACTTTGGTTATTTCCTTTGTTATCCTTATGGTTTTAGCTTTTACTGTATAGCACTGAAGTATATTTCTCATGGTTCTCACTCCTGGCTCATCATTACATAATGGGTTGGGATGAGGTTTTGCTTTTGTTCTCTTCCCCAAATCTACTGTAAATCTCAGTTTTTTTTCTTCTCCTGCTTTTCCCAAGAGAGTACCCAGGAAGTATTCTAATTAACTGAACTAGTTTTCTCTATTTCACTCAGTTTTTCCATCTGAAGGGAGGGTCCATTTAAATTGACTTTTTTCCTGAAAGAAATAGTTCTTTTTCTGCGTTATGTGAGAACGGTAAAAAGAAGTTAAAGGATAAGGAAATATGCCATTTAACATAAACTTTGCCCCTCGGGAATCTCTAAGGTTTGATGTACACCCTAAACTATGCCTAAAAGGCAAGAAAACGTTCATTATGGTCCTGTCATCGGAACATAAATCTGAGGCTGATAAGCAATGCTAGGCTTCCTGAAACTTTTTCAGTGAACTGACCAAATCAAAAATTGAGCTTAATTGGCTTGACATCAGGGCAATAGTGGAAATTCAAACGTACTAGAGTTACAATTCATCTCTGTTTGACAGAATCCACAGGAAAATTAATATAAAGATAATTATGATTGATTGAATCTCCCTTTGGCAATCTTTGAGAATTATTTTTTGAGAAAAATTGTAATTGAGAATGGCATATTTATTTAAGGAAAGCAACCTAACATAGTGTCACTGAAGCAGGATGTGCTGGTTAAAGCCTCTCCTGCCATTTCTCCTCAAGATCTAGACCAGATTAGGGGTATGGTCAGTCTCATCAAGGCTCAGAACAGCTGGACTGGGCCAAAAAGCACTTTGAAGACAGTCCTTTGACTGCTTTGGGACAAGCCATGACAAGTCTAGGCAATAATTTGAAAGAAACTTCCAAAAAGATCATGTTCCAAGCTCCCAATTTAGAAAGCAGTAGGAATCGTGACCAGTCAAATAATGGTGGCCACACCCACCGTGCCCCTTCAGAGAACCGTCCAAGAGCTCTATGGTGTGACTCACTTCACATCCACAGAGAAGATGTTCTGCAAATGTTTTCTTCGAGACTGAAGTTTTTTATCTTCTAATCCCTGCTTGAGAGTGAATCGAAATTCCCACTTTCCCTTTTCTTTTCAGCATTTGCTGAGACGGTCACTGTTTCTTTGGTCTTTGGTCTATGAATTCACCATTACTGATCTTTAATCAACTTGCATATTCTCATTCTCAACTAATTTCTTGGTAAAGAGAATCTGCACGGGCATATCTGTTATTTCTAATAGATATTTTTCTTCGAGTTTATAGAGGCTGTGATAAAAAGGGATAAAATGGAGACTAATGCTCTTTTTCTCTCTTCTGGCCCTTAAGAAAATGAGAGGACTGAGGGAATCATTTATGAAAGCAAAACAAAGTTTTATTGGTCTTTGTAGGGCAGGTAGCTATGAATACCTTGCTTCCGTGAGAAAGCTGATAGTCTTTGGATAAGTATGCTTGAAGGCAAGAAATTCCTCTCTTTAGCATGGCCAAGCAGAAAACACACACACACACACACACACACACACACACACACACACACACACACCATAAACAAATCAAAACAGAAGATCAGAGTGAAGAAAGTGAAGGCAAAATTGAAAGAGGTAAGAAGACTAAAGTTAAAATTCAGTGTATGACACCCCAGGTTGTTGTTTTTCTTTTCTGCCCTGTGATTAGAAGCATTCAGTGTAACAACTGGCCAAGACGGGGATCAGAATAACAGCTAAGAAAGAAATTGCAAGAAAAAGTATAAAAAGTTTTTGAAGAGAAAAACTACTTTTTCTCTTCTTCCTTTGATATTAAACTCACACAGTGTCTCTCTCTCTCTCTCTCTCACATACACACACACACACACACACACATCACTTATATAACTTAGAAAACAAAAATGTTCCTCGTTTCCACCTATACATGCTTTGGAGGGATGTATAGAAAACAATATACTTAACTACTGTTGGATACAATAAAGGAAATTTATCAGACAAGGTTACCTAGCATTTTTAAGTTAAAAATTAGAGAAATTTGGATTTCTCAAATGAGTCAACTTATACATGAAGTGGAAACTGAAAATTTACTAGTGCCATGGTATTTATCAAAAATCTCACCTCTACCCAAATAACTGTCAGGGGAAACAAGATGAAACTGAAGCATCTGCTTCCCATTTATTCATTTATTAATTATTTAACAAATATTTGTTATACACCTGCTAAAGCACTGGGTACCATGAGGGACTGTATCAGTTAGGGTCCCAAGAGTAAACAGATGGCACATTCAAATTAGGATAATCCAAAGGGAGTTTATTTACAAAAGGGATTTGTTGCAAAGGTTTGGATAAGGAGGAACTGTGCAGGAACCCAAGGCCAGCACCAACATACCTGTTACCACCCCTGGGTTCTGAAGGGACCAGAAGAGGAGAGAGCAAAGGAAGCAGCCAGAGATAGACTTGCGAGGAGCAGAGGACCTCATAGGGAAGGAGCCAGGGGACCCAATACCCTGCTCTCACTCTCCCATCGCCCTCTGATCTCCACCTGGGGCTCCCCACCCCCTGAACCTGGAGGGCTCAGCGCCTGTGGACAGAGCCCTTACCCACGGGCCTCTGGGAGGCAGAGCAGAGGGGAGCAAAGGAGATCAGGAGGGGCAGATTCAGAGAAGCAGGTAAGAAAGCTTCTGTCCTCACAGAGTTTACTTTCCTTTTAGAAAGTGGATATGTTCACATGTAACAATAAGAGCCTTGAGTGCTATTAGGCAAGGACAAACCAAGGGCAAATTTCCAGTTGGGGCAGTAGGAAATGCAGGGCAGTAGCAATGACAGTGAGCTAATGTGTTCTGAATGGCTGCAGTGCTTCTTCAAAAGTAGCATTTTAATAGCATTCCAGGCAGGATTGTAGAATAATACACACCTTTCTCATTTTTAGAGAACTTTCTCCTTATAGGATGCTAATATAAGAAGTTGGAATGGGGAGAACAGAACCATTATGTGAAACACATACCCTATTTTCAATTTTTTTTCTCACCACAGAAGCATATGAGGTTGCCTATGCTTCTGGACTCTCCAGCACAGGTCTTATACATAAACTACATCTCACATACTTTTTAAAATAAAATTTCTCTTGTTTACAGTGCTACCTGTCCTTCAAGGCTGAACCTTCTCTTAGTTCTCCAACACTAATGTCTTCTTCTTCTAAGTCACCAGAGCACCTATATCCTTACTTTATTAGTTATTTGTTTATGTGTGTTTCTTCTGTCCTTTCATCGTGACCTTAAGTTGCTTAAAGGCTTATGGATTTTTAAATATTTCTTTAGATTTCTTTTCACAGTATCTATCACTCTGGGTAGTACATGAAGGTTATTGAGTTTGATTATTTATATCTGATTGTCTGGATAGATAAACTGTCCCATTGAAATTAACACAACATTTATTCTTCAACCTGCTGGATCAAGATCCTCCATATATGGGTCAATCATATGCCTTGTTGTGCCTGGTATAGTCTCAGTTTATGCCTGTATTATCTAAGTATTAATAGCTCTCTCCCCTCACTTATCAATATACTCTGAAGAAAATATTTGTAATGCACATACCAGGTAAGGGCCTAGTATCTGTAATATACAAAGAACCCTTTTTCTTTAAAATTTAAGTATACTTAATTTACAATGTTGTGTTAGTTTCAGGTGTACAGCAAAGTGATTCAGTTATACATATATATGTATCTATTCTTTTTCAGATTCTTTTCTATTACAGGTTATTACAAGATACTGAATATAGTTCCCTGTGCTATATAGTAGGACCTTGTTGTTTATCTACTTTATATAGAGTAGTGTGTATCTCTTAACCCCAAACTCCTAATTTATCCCTTCCCCCACCTTATAAAGAATTCCTACAACTCAAAAATAAAAACACAAAAAACTCTATTTAAAAATGGGCAGGGCTTCCCTGGTGGTGCAGTGGTTGGGAGTCAGCCTGCCGATGCAGGGGTCACGGGTTCGTGCCCCGGTCCGGGAAGATCCCACATGCCGCGGAGCGGCTGGGCCCGTGAGCCATGGCCGCTGAGCCTGCGCGTCCGGAGCCTGTGCTCCGCAACAGGAGAGGCCACAACAGTGAGAGGCCCGCGTACTGCAAAAAAAAAAAAAAAAAAATGGGCAAAGGACTTAGGCAGATTTTTCTCCAGAGAAGATATATAAATAGCCAATAAGCACATGAAGAGATGCTCAACATCACTAATCATTAGGGAAATGCAAACAAAACCAGTGAGATATCATGTCACACTCATGAGGATGGCTAATAACAAGTGTTATTAAAATAACAAGTGTTGGTGAGGATGTAGAGAAATCGGTACCCTCATAAATGGTTGGTGGAAATGTAAAATTGTGCAGCCGCTGTGGAAAACAGTATGCTGGTTCCTCAAAAAATTAAACATGAATTCACTTATGACCCAGTCATTTCATTTCTAGGTGTATACTCAAGAGAAATAAAAAAGAGATATCCAGGGCTTCCCTGGTGGCGCAGTGGTTGAGAGTCCGCCTGCCGATGCAGGGGACACGGGTTCGTGCCCCGGTCCGGGAGGGTCCCACATGCCGCGGAGTGGCTGGGCCCATGAGCCATGGCCACTGAGCCTGCGCATCCGGAGCCTGTGTTCTGCAATGCGAGAGACCACAACAGTGAGAGGCCCGTGTACCGCAAAAAAAAAAAAAAAAAAAAAGAGATATCCATACAAAAACTTGTACATGGATGTTCATAGCTGCATTATTCATAATAACTGAAAGGTGGAAACAACCCAAATGTCCATCAACTGATGAACGGATAAACAGATTTGGTACAACCATAATATGGAAATCATTCAGCCATGAAAAGGAATGAAGTACCGATTCATGTACAACAGGGATGAACCTTGAAAATACTATACTCAGTAAAAGAAGCCAGATGCAAAAGGCCAAATATTATGTGATTCCATCTATATGAATTGTCCAGAATAGGCAAATCCATAGAGACCAAAAATAAGTTAGTGGTTGCTAAGGCCTGGGGGAAAGATGGCCAAGGAGCCACTGCTTAGTTTGTATGGGGTCTCCTTTAGGGGAGATGAAAATGGTTTGGAACCATATAGAGGTGATGGTTGTACAATACTGAATATACTAAAAACCACTGAATTGTACACTTTAAAATAGTGAATTTTATGTTATGTGAATTAAATCTCAATTTCACAAATTGCAAAAAATCTGTAACAGAACAAAATCCCAACGTGTCCTGGTTTGGATAGTTAATTACACGATCATTCTATCTATAGGGCAATTATTAGGGCATAAATGGAAAAAAGGAAAGATTACAGAGATTGCAAGGAGCTGGGAGCTGAAGGACTGAACAAAGATCTTTTTTCAAGACCCAGTTCTCAAAGACATAGACAATTAACATTACAGGAAGAAAGCTCTGGTTTTGTGTTTTCAATCTGGTATTATTCAGGATCAAGGCCAGACTGAAATTCCAAAGATTTTCTTGAAGAGTAAAGGTTAATATTCCTTAGTACAGAAGTTCCCCTAGCTGACAAATTTTAACTTAGAACTTTCAGATGGACGAGCAAAACTGGATACCTACAGACGTAGTGTTAATTCAGCAGAGGTAGGAGCTTAAGAACTTCAGTGCACAGCCAAAGTGCTGCTGCTGAAACTTTTGTGTCAGGATCCCACCAGCACCCTAGTTTTCATGGCACATTTCAATGATCCCAAAGCCAGAGTCAGTGGCAGCTGACAGCAAGGAAGATCCTACAGCTGCTAAAGGGGTTCCCTGTGCTCTTGGCAAACTCATCAAGGAGAAGAGTTGCCTCCTTCCCACATGTGCGGTGGAGATGAAACTAACCCATTTTACACAAAGATGACTGATAGAATGTGTATTAGCCTGACTCTAAAGCTTAAAAGATGAACTCACACTCCTGTTTAGGAGAAATGCATTTGAGACGTATGAGTTTATAAACCTAGCCTGTTTGGAAGTAGAAGCCTATACTGAATCTATTCCCTGCCTTTGTTTTATTTTATTTTATTTTTTAAATTAATTAATTAATTTATATTTGGCTGCATTGGGTCTTCGTTGCTGCATGCTGGCTTTCTCTAGTTGCGGCGAGCAGGGGCTACTCTTCGTTGCGGTGCACAGGCTTCTCATTGCGGTGGCTTCTCTTGTTGCGGAGTACAGGCTCTAGGAGTGCGAGCTTCAGTAGTTGTGGCACGAGGGCTCAGTAGTTGTGGCGCACGGGCTTAGTTGCTATGCGGCATGTGGGATCTTCCTGGACCAGGGCTCGAACCCTTGTCCCCTGCATTGGCATGCGGATTCTTAACCACTGCTCCACCAAGGAAGTTCCCCTGCCTTTATTTTAAATCAGGTGTTAAGAGGTCTCCTTATGAAAGAAAATCCCCTGAACTCTCAACAAGGCCCTCTCAGGGGGGCATTGACTCTGCCTCAGTTTGTCACACCATCTTCTTGTCCTTCCTTTTATTCCTTTCTCCCTCCCTTTTACTGAAGACTTTCTCTAGACTTAGCAGTAGAAAGTACACACAAAAGTAGACCCTGGAGATTTGCCCTCAGAGACCTCATCATCAAGTTGAAGACACAAACAGAAATACATAGAAAATGGTAGATATTCTTATGCTTTAAACAACGTATGAGCATGTCACACAGTGATAAATGAACAAATTCGAAATGAGCAGAACAGGAGTACATACTGTGGGTTTCGGAGGAAGATCATCATGGGATGAAAAAGACTGAGAAGAGTTATTTTGTTTAAGGGAACTCTCATTATGAAGAACTGAAAGATTTTCTACTGACAGTTGAAAATATGTTGCCTATTGACTAGGGCTTGAAAATAGTTTTGTTTTACGTAGTTGTAATCAGATTTGAGGTGTACCATAAAATTCTAATACAGTCTCCTTTCCTAACGCCAAATTGGAGAGCCTCTTAGCATTTGTGCTAACAGGATTTGACCTATAATACATTGTGTTTATATAATACCCTATATTTAGCATCAAATGGAAAAGTTTTCCAATAATGAGGTTTTGGAACACAGTCAATTCATGGCATCAAGTCATGCTCATGACAGCTCAGCAGCTCTGAACTGTTCTTGAGAAGAAAGTGAGTGACAGAATGCAAAACTAGCAATTGTGCAGAGAACTGAGCTGTGCCCTTCATCAAAACTTGACTGTAAACTTTCTTTATAATGGACCACTTCCCTTTCTCTGGGGAAACTGTCCTTCATCCTCCCATCCCTCACTCCTAAAAACCTTTCATTCTATCTCAGTGGTAGTACTAGACCATCAGCTAAATTAGAACATTGGCAGGGTCCAATTTTTAGCTTGACAATTACTTCACTTAACCATATTTTTCCTTTCTGAAAAACCTGCCCAATCCACAACACAACAAAACAAAATAGATGGACCAAAACACCACCATCACCGCCAACAGCAAACAAAAATCCCCCAAATAACAATAACAACAAAAACTATGCCATGAGACAAAATTCCCCCACTGATTTCACTCAGCAAAGATTTTAGGGACCTATTTTGTGAGCCCGCCATACTGAGAACGTTCTGGCACAAAGAAATGAGAAATTTGCCTGTTTCAGGTATGGTTTTTAGGAATAGAATTTTCCATACTGTATTAGATCATTTTTCCATCAAGTCCAATATCCTGCTTAGCTGACATGAAGTTAATGATGGTGAAATGCTTTGAAAACATACATACCACATATATATATAAGCAATAATGAGCCTGCATGCTAGTAACTTTATGGTCCCAATCCCTGGTTCATGAAAGAATTTTTGAAAAGAACCTTAAATGAGTAGAAGAGACAAAAGTATTAAAAAGATTAGCTTCTTGCTTCTTTTCACATTTTTTATGTTTTGAGCAAATAAATAATTTAAAAAAAAACCAAACAAACCTAGAAGTGTTAACAATTAAGGGTGTTTCCAGAACCAGCTAAGCGTGTGTTTGGTGATATTCTTTACAATGTGGACGTGTTCCTTGGGTCTGGCTGTGAAAAACTGAGTTCAGCAGGTTGCATGTAACCATAGGGCTCACAGCCTAGAAGTGATTCTTTTTGTTCTTTCTTCTCTCCTATTGGGCAGGGAATAGGAGGGACAGAAGCTTTACCAACCAGTATTTCTTCAATTGTTTAGCTTTAAATTTGCTCACAGAGTGGGAGCCATTTTCTTTCAGATCTGTTTACTTGGTATTTTTTTCAGGTTAGTTTAATTTGTACTTAAACTATGGGAAGAACATTAAAATAAACTATAGTGCTTGCTTTTTTACTTTAAGTATTGTTTACTGAACAGCTTTTTAAAATTAACGACGACTGAAGACTGTATGGGATTCATCAGTGAATTATGGTTGCTTTGCTCTCTACAAAGGCTGAAAAAGAAAAGAAATCACACTACAGAGTCCTTCATTCTTTGTGTTACTTTTTAAAAGGCATCTCAAATTTTCCATTTCGAAAGTTTCCAGATAACTTTACCATTTGGTCTTTATTTAATTTGGAGCTGTTTAGATCATTTCCCAAGAACACTTGGCTTCTTAAAAATTTCAGAATGATTAAGATATTGATGCTTTAGGAGCTTATATTTTTATTGGGATGTTATTTGAAATTCTATCTAGATTTTATCTAAGTTTTCTAAACATTACTGAATAACAGAGTTTATAAAATACAGAAGAAAAGGTGCCAAAATAACACAATATTTGTATGTAGTTTCTATCTCAAATAGCCCGAAGCACTTTGCGTGCAAATACTTATTCTATTTTATAGATGAGAAAATTTAGGGACTAGAATAACCATCATAGCGTTGCATAGTGAAAAATGCCCTGAGCTGGAAACAGACTGTTTATAGGTTTGAATGTATCATCAGAGGCCTGGCATTTAACCTCCCTGGGCCTCAGTCTCTCCACTTATAAAATGAGGGATTTGGACTAAATCTACTGAGAATCCTAACATGCTGCATGTCTAACCCTGGAGGAACTCTTCAACAGTAAGAAAAGGAATGCGAACTAAATTTAATTTGCCAACCCTAGTGAGGAAAGGGGACTGGGGTTGAGAAGGTATAAAGACACTGGAACAGGGAATTCCCTGGTGGTCCAGTGGTTAGAATTCTGCCCTTTCACAGCTGAGGGCTGGGGTTCGAACCCTGGTCAGGGAACTAAGATTCCCCCCACACACACACACAAAAGGCACTGGGATGTGGTGGCCTTGAGAGGAGGTATTGCTGGGATCAACCTCAGTGCTTTCACTGTCATGGACCTGGGTTCGACCTCCCGTCGGGGAACTAAGTCACACAAGCCTTGTGGCCAAAAAAAAAAAAAAAAGGTTCCAGTCAATTCAGTGAGGAAAAACCAGTCAGGCCCATTGTTTCCAGCCAGGCATGCCTAGTAACCCTTAGATTCCCAGACCTTTTATATCTTTGCTAACTTACTTTTAACTTGCTTTTCCAAAACCAGCCTATCTTACCAGTAGGTTCACAGCTGCAATTGTATGTACACAATGCCAGGCACTAAATTAAATTCTTTTAGTTTCCAAATTAACTGACACCACCTAACCACACAACTAAAATGCTTCTCTGGTTATAAAAGCAATACATGTTTTACTGAAGAACATTAGGAAAAATTTTAAAAACTACAAGTAAGATGAAGATCGGCAATAAGCCCACTACCCAGAGAGTAAATGAAACATTTTAGTATGTTTCCGCCTGAGTTCTCTTCTGTGGGCATATCTACAGTTTCTGTTTTGAAAACTGGGATCACACTGTATACATGACTTTAAACCCCTTTTTAATATTAAGGGTATATTGTGAGCACTTTCACATCACAAATGCTCTTACATAGTAAGATGGTATTTCATTCTGATGCCAAACATCTGGATGAAAAGTTAAAAAATCAGTCAATTATCTGGATGTCTTCAAATATCCAGATGTTTGGCACCAGGTCGACAAAACATTAAAATCATCGACCAAAATTTGCAGCTTTTGCACAGATGTCTGGCATTATGTAGGCAAACTCTCTCTGAACTGACTGGCCCCTTTGGCAGCAGAGGGACAGAGCATTTACTACATGCTTTAGGTCCAAAGTGTTTCAAAGTGTAGCTCATGTGTGTGTGGGTAACTTTTTTTCATAATGAGTCAGCAGCACAAAGAATATGTATATATTTTAGGAACCTTCAATCCATTATGAAAAAAGTCCGCTATCTATATCTTTAGTCATTTCTCAGCCAATTTGACTGTTTGTTGACCTTGAGAGCTTAGGATAAAGGTGTCATTTCACCCAAGTCTTGGTGTTGAGGATTTGTATCCTAGTCAGGGATTTGTATTGTCTTCTTTGCTATAATGAAGACAGTTCTTTCTGGCTGATAATTTTATTAACAGATTGCTCTGAATATTTAAAAGTCATGTTAATACGCCAACATCCCGGACAACAGTCTCACTTAAAATACATTAAGATTGCTCTAAAAGGTAATTTTATGATTTTCTAATTACCTTGTTCCTTGGGTCATCGTCCTCCTTTTAGTTCTGTATTAGTGCCTGTATTTTCACTCGTACGCTTTTTTTTGATTCCTGAAGGCATCGTTTATGTAAGTTCAGTGAAGTTCAATGTCATCCACAATTGTGTCACGCCAAATTTTATGTACTTTAATACATATTTATAGTTATCTTTGAAATTTCCATCCTTAGTATATTTTTCTACTTCTTGACATGCTCAAGAATGCCTTTCATAGCTGTCTTTCATTTTCCATCCTATCTGGTTTTCTTTTCATTAGTGTTACTTTGATTATGTCTATTACATGTCTATTAGCATAAAAATATTTCTACTTCTGTTGCTGAAATAGGAAAGAAAAAAAAAAGAATCTACCCAAGTTATGCCAAAGAGAGCAATGTAGCTGAATAATGCAATGCACAAGTCAGTGAGTAACGTGAACTAAGTCCACGGCTTGCCTTTCACCCACGCAGCACTGCTCCTCTTGTCCCCTATGTTCTCTTCCTGGCTCCGTCGCCTCGTTGCTCAGCTGCCACAGGCAGGACATTAGCTGGGCCTTTGCCTCAGGTTCTTCATCCTTCAGCCATAAAAAATTAGATATTCCCACAGTGGTATGTCTTGTGAAATAATTTGTAAAGGTTCCTTGACATCATAAACGTCAATATTAAATGTTACTGTTGAGTAGCTTGATTTATCTGAATAAGTTGCATTGAAAAACCAGGTGGATATAAATTTTTGATTTTTCAAAAAAATATATAAATCACCCCACATCTGAGGACTACGGCTTCGTTTCTTGCAAGGCATTGTAATCTCATTTTCAGTTTTACCATTTGGGTCTATGTGTATTATTTGCTCTTGTGAATATTTTCTTCAGATTTATTGAGTGGTGTTCTTGCCCAATGGCAAATTACTTACGATTTTATATTCTGGGCACTTTTCTGGGGTCTGAACGGGTCTAAGTAGAGCAATCATTAATGAGGTGTATGCCACCGCTATTCTGGGATGATATCGTTCCACAATTGCTATGTTTTATATGACAGCAAATCTTTGGATAAAAATGAGAAATTATAGCTACTTAGCTGGATACTTGGAAATCTCTAGACAGTTGTATTCTTTCATGCAAAGTACTAGACTGCTGGGCTATAAAAACAGTAACCTTAGACTTTTGACCTAGTGTCCTTCAGATGTAGATTTCTGCGTGGCCATATAGGTTGTACATATAAATAATAAGTAGAAACATGGACGTGCACATACATGCAAAAACTGTTGAAAGAAATGGCAGAATCATTTCAATCGTTTATTTGGCAACTGCCAGTTGTATTCAGTTACTAATTGGTTGCTTTAAGGTTAAGCAGGTGGTTGACAAACTTAACTCTTTCACCTTAGTATTGGCATAGTCATATCGTGGTGCACATATTCCTCTGCGGCTGAATTTCAGTGACTATTTCCTGATATCTATCAATGATCAGAGAGGTTAAGATTCCTGTTTCTTTCACTTCCCTCATCCAATCCATTAGCAAGTCCTACAGCACTACCTTCAAAATATATTCTGAATCTAACTGATTCTCGCCGTCTCTACGACTTCCCCCTTGGCCCAGACTACTGTCACCACTTGCCTGAACTATGTAATCGCCTCTGGACTGGTCTCTGTCCTTCCAATCTTGTCTCTCCTAGGATCTCTTTGCTCCCCTCCAGGTGCCAGAATACTCTTTTAAAAATATAACCTGGATCATGTTACTTTTCTGCTCCTAAGCCTCCAAAAACTTCCCAAAATATTCAGAATATAAGCTGATCTCTAAGATCCAACATGATCTGCATCCTGTTCATCGCTCTTCCTTTCACCAGCCACACAAGGCTTCTTACGGTTCCTCCCATATACGAAGCCAGCTTGTGTCTCAGGGCTATTGTAACCACTACATCCATGCCTGGAAGCTTCTTGCCTTGTAGACTCATACATCTCAGGTTCCTTCAACATTACCGCCTCAGAGAGACCTTCCCAGTCTTTGTTTTCTAAATGAGGTTGTCTACCCCTTGTCATTCTCAATACCCTTGACCTGCTTTATTTTGCTTCATGATACTTTTCACTATCGAAATTTGTTGAAAGACATTAAAGACAATATAAATAATTGGAGAGATCTATTTCCTCTATTCCTAGATAGTAATGTTCAGTATCATAAAGATATAAATTCTACCCCAAATGAATGAATCTATAAATTTAAAGCAATTTCAACCAAAATTCCAACTACCCTTTGAATTTGACAAAACAATATAAAATTAACCTGTAAGAACAAGTGCAATGTGTACTTATTTCAGGATAAAGTAATGGAACAGAACAGAATCAGAAATTGACCTTTGTATACACAGGGTTTTAGCAATATGACAAAGATGATTTTTTATACAATTTTTAAAGGTTACTCCCCATTTACAGTTATTACAAAATACCGGCTATATTCCCTGTGTTGTACAATACATCTTGTAGCTTATTTTATACCCAATAGTTTGTACCTCCCACTCCCTCACCCCTGCCACTCCCTGCCCAGATATATTTCTGTTTATGGATTGTTATTTCTCTCAGCTACCAGCATATAATCTTCTTGAAAGAAGGAATGTTGTTCATTTTTTGCATTGATGTATCCCAGCACCTAAATTTGCCTGGCACATAGTATGTGCTCAGTAAATATCTTTTCACTGAAAAAATGACTCACGGTTGACTAATAAAGAACCTTTGTTCTCTAGATTTATATCGTTCTATCATACAGCTCTGGGCTTGCAATATTATCATGGAAACATTTCTTGGAGGCACAATTATTAGCAAATAATGTCTCCTAGACAACCTACTTAAAGAAATCTAGATAATATCAGGAGACAGTTGGATTCGAGCACCACCAGTTGATCAATTACATGACTTATTTGCTCAGCTGTGCTGATCATTTCTGCCAGGTGACCCAGACATGGGTCCTGTTGGCTTACAGCCTGAGTGGGGTGAGATGTGCCATCCTCACATGCCTCATGAGTGGAATGGGACTTACACCCTCACTCTCTGTGTTATTAGGGTCGGTTTTCTTTTCCATCTTGGTTCACCTCAGAAATCACTGAATATTCTGATGTTGTGGTAATTTCCCATGCTCTTAAAACTATTTTCTTCCACACTATTGAAGGATAAAAATGACAAAAGTTGACCCCAAAGGCCTAGCCACCTAAGCAGAAACTTCTCTTCTGTGAATACTTGGGTTAGTCCGTAACAAGTATAGGCTGAATTCTTTCCATGTGTCAAACTATGTGGTAAGCATTAAGAAAAAGCAAAAAACACAACTGCCCTTTCATTTGATCATGCTTTTTTAGAGCTTTCACAGATATTCTCATTTATCTCATTCATAGTCCCTGCTCTCAAGAACTCTGTAATCTATTTGTGGGCTTTTAAAAAAATGTAAAATAATTTGAGACTAACGTGAAAGTATACAAAGCCTACATTGCTTCGTTGGAATAAATATCACAGGAATTGAGGGCGTGGTAGGCTTGGACTGGAATGGACTTTTTTTTGTTTTAATTTACTTATTTTTATTTATTTTTGGCTGCATTGGGTCTTTGTTGCTGCGCGCAGGCTTTCTCTAGTTGCGGCGAGCGGGGGCTACTCTTCGTTGCGATGCTCAGGCTTCTCATTGCAGTGGCTTCTCTTGTTGCGGAGCATGGGCTCTAGGAATGCAGGCTTCAGTAGTTGTGGCGCACCGGCTCAGCAGTTGTGGCTCGCGGGCTCTAGAGCGCAGGTTCAGTAGTTGTGGCACAGGGGCTTAGTTGCTCCGCGGCATGTGGGATCCTCCCGGACCAGGGCTCGAACCCGTGTTCCCTGCATTGGCAGGCGGATTCCTAACCACTGCGCCAGCAGGGAAGCCCCTGGATTGGACTTTTCAGAGAAGGTTACAGAGAGGTTAGGGTTGATCCAAACCTTTGGCCAATTTCTCCACTGGACCATTGCTTACATTAATTTAAAACATATTTCACGTTCTCTAAGATCTTATATTCTAGTGGGAAAGTTATAAAGCTAACATTAAAACAAAGCTGAACTGGGTACTATAAGCAAAGCAGAACAGGACACCAGAGGAAAAAGAGAGAGCTTTGGATCAGGCTATCAAGGAAAGCTTCATAGAGAAGGGCCCACAGGACCTGGTTTTCAAGGATGAGGAACACTACTGCAGTCACAATAAATTTATTCAACTGGCCATGACTCAGCATCGATTTGGTCGGCGTTACCAAAGCATTTTTAATATGTAGCTGCAACATAAATAACTTCCCAGAGGTAAATGCATCTTTTAGGTGTACAGTGAGCAGTATTATGAATGCAGTCTATCTCAGGAAGCTATTCCAGAATGGGATTCAAACCTACACACAATTAAGCAGAAAGGATGAATCACCCTCAAAATGGAGGAAATAACTATGCAAAACTTAACTGATTACTGATCGTTAGCCAAGAAACTTTTCTCTACTCCCCAAATCCAATAAAACAATACTACTTGCTCCTATAAGTACAAAACTTAGTGCCAAAGAAAATAATCAGTACATTATATTGCTATGTAAATTAATGCAGAATTGATAAAAGGAGATGTATCAGATAATGTGCTCTTTATAGTAATCTTCGTTTTCAAAAAGGTGTAATCAATCCCATTTTGAGATGGCAAAACTGAGGCTCAGGAAGGTCAAGTACCCAAACTTCCACAGCTCCTAAATGGCATCACTACCAGGATTTGGAGTCTGGTCTGTCTGGCTCCATTACTACACTGTACGTTGCCATAAAGAAAACAAATGGGTGGGGTAGGGAGGAAGAGACAAATTAGGAGTTTGAGATCAACATATACACACTACTATATACAAAACAGATAAACAACAAGGACTCACTGTATAGCACAGGGAACTATATTCATTATCTTATAATAACCTATAATGGGAAGGAATCTGAAAAGGAATATGTGTATATATATATATATATATATATATATATATATATATATACACACACACATATAACTGAATCTCTTCACTGTACACCTGAAACTGAAACTAACACAATATTGTAAATTAACTATACTTCAATTTTTAAAAATGATTATTAAAAAAAGTCTATTTTGTCTGTGAAAAAAAGAAGTGGGAAAGCAGGCTAGGTAGGAGCCAGAAGCCAGCCTGTGTAACCCACGAAGTGAAGTGAGGCTCCCGCACAAGCATCTGCTGGGTGCACGGATGCCGCCCACTGTCAACCCAGGGCGCGACATCTGCACCAAACCTTGCTTTTAGCAGCACTTTCATGGTTCTCAATAAGAACTTACTTTGACTTTTCACTTTTCTATATTTACACTGATCTTTACATGAAATTTACCCACGAGCCAAGGAAGCTGTTTGAAGCAATCCCAAACAAAGCACAAAACAAAGGTCTCTGAGTCAAGAGAGATTCAGGAGGCAGAAGTTTGGGCTGGTGCGTTAACATCCATCGGGAAAGTTAGCAGACTTTGCCCGGCAGCACTGGTAGGCAGAGGCCGGGAGCAGACCTCAGGGTAAGGAGGAAAGACAGCGTCCCAACTCTCTTGAGTTATGCCTCCATTTAATTTTGCTTGAATTTTGAGATCAAATCTGCCCATACGTAAATATGTCTTAACAAAAGCACATTTTAGGGGCTTCCCTGGTGGTGCAGTGGTTGAGAGTCTGCCTGCCGATGCGGGGGACACGGGTTCGTGCCCCGGTCCGGGAAGATCCCACATGCCGCGGAGCGGCTGGGCCCGTGAGCCATGGCCGCTGAGCCTGCGCGTCCGGAGCCTGTGCTCCACAACGGGAGAGGCCACAACAGTGAGAGGCCCGCGTAACGCAAAAAAAAAAAAAAAAGCACATTTTAAAGCCAAATCTAAGTACTGTGTACATCAGCCACCATTTTACAGGACTCAAGCGGTGTTCTCATCCATGAATGCTATTAACTGAATGTTGGTTAGTGCTTAGAATGCAAACAAAAAGATAACATTTCATGCTTATTACCCTTGACATATTTCAAAAGAGAAGCGGCACTGGATGTGACAATTCAAAGAAATTCTAACAGAGAACACTACTTCTGCCCCCAATGTTTCCTGTATCTTCAAACAGAGGGGCTGAGTTTTATTTCTCCTGTCACTTATTTGTTGGTTCTTGCTCACAGGACTGGGATGAGTTCAGCAGATGGCCCTGGTGGTATTAGGGGAACAGGAGAAACAAGACTTGTGAACTTGTTCTGGAGGGAAAATTGGGGAGACAGAATTGGCAGACAGGATGGGATGAGGCCCTGGAATAGGCTGGGGCAACGGGTTCAGCACTAATGGTACCCCTTTTATGTGGCGCCTTGGTGACATAAGACCAGGTTCTAGTTCTTGATGTTGGTACCCATCTAGTCTACCTGCTCAGCAGGAGTCATTGTATTAAGACTTACTTACAGCAGCGACATGGATGGACCTAAAGATCATCATACTGAGTGAAGTCACACAGAGAAAGACAAATATATGATATCACTTACATGTGGAACCCAAAAAAAGGGTACAAATGAACTTATTTACAAAACAGAAGTACAGTCACCAAAGTAGAAAACAAACTTATGGTTATCAGGGGGTAAGGGGGAGAGGGATAAATTGGGAGATTGGGATTGACATACACACGCTACTATATATATTGATAAAACAGATAACTAATAAGGACCTACTGTGTAGCATAAGGAACTCTACTCAATACTCTGTAATGGCCTATATGGGAAAAGAACCTAAAAAAAGAGTGGATATATGTGTATGTATAACTGATTCACCTTGCTGTACACCTGAAACTAACAAAACATTGTAAATCAACTATACTCCAATAAAAATTTTTTTTAAAAAGACACTTATATAAACCTAGACAGACTTATCATAAGAGAGTTTTCAAAATCTTAGTAGTACTGTAATATTCTTTCTATCTGGTCTTGGACCTCTCCTGTCAGTTTTAAAAACCAGAATACAAACCTTAGGTCCTAAGATATCCTCTATTTTTTACTATTTTCTCTCATTATTTTAACTCAAAATCACAAAAGAAGACAGAAAAACCTCATTCGAATGCCATGGGAATATGACAGTGGGTTGCACTTGGGAAACACAAGCACCGTTACCTGTGGATTATATTACTAGGAAGTTTACTGTAAGTGGAAATAAAGTGTATCAAATATGATTTTCTCATAGAAACAGTGCTATAACCGAAGGGTAAGTTCCTGACCTAGGGTCTTATGCCAATTTTTACCAAATGCAGGACTTAATAAACTATAAATGATATATTTTATGTTTCATAGCATAAACCTTTCTAAAGCAGACATAAATCAATTAAGTAGCGCTACAAGTAGTCAATAAACATAAAATCCATTTAATATGATGCAGTCTGACTGCGTTTTCCTGCCAAATATTTTACCGAAGCAAAACAGCTCTAAGGAGCGCGTTTATTAGTTTTACGGATTTCAGGATGATTTTCTTGAGGACATTTTGAAGAGCACGTTGAAGGAGAGTTTGGGGCAGTGAGCTGATGCCATTTTGGAAAAGAGAAAACTAACTCAGTTTTCTATGGTTCCCTCGTTTTCTTATAGTCAATTTTCCTATCATAAAACCTAGGGATTAGAACTAATCACGGCCTGCTAGTGTGCTTGAGGTTGGGATTCATTTCCTCAAAAGGGGAGCATAACATATGTTCATGTGAGAAACTGTTTAAGTGTCGGGAGTTGCAACGCGGGTGTAGCTGGCAGAGGGCTGTAAGTGTGAATTGCTATGAGTACAAATCACCACAATGATTGCTTGCGTGACTTTTCCCCCCTTCCAATTTATCACTGAGCAGAAGAAACATTAACTGGAAAACTTTGGTGCTTACAATCCTAGTTAATAAATTCAGGGCAAAAAAATGAGCAGATCCTGAGAATTCTGGACTAGACCTGAAAACCATCCCAAATGTTATCATTCTGACTACAATTTCACAATAAGAAATCACCAGTTATCCTTTAAGAAGCCAATCAATGTCAAGGGAAAATGGATCTGATAATAATTCTCCAAATCTTGCAATAAAATCCTGAATTTTCTATCAGGTTAGTCTGTGTAACAGGACACAGAGAACAGTGCAATTTTGTTCTGATTTGTGTTAGAGGGAAAAAAAGGGAAACCATTCATTTAATTGTATTATATCAAAATTGATTTGGGAAAAAGTCACAAATTAGTTCCGCCATTTCTGACAACATGATTTTTATCAGCTTGGCTAAATCGTGTAGGGAGGGGTGGGTGGGAGCGGAGATTTTATTACAAATCTCGGGAAAAAGACCTTTCCATCAACATGATTCAACTTTCATTTGCAGATATCAGCGTTCAGAATAACTCTCCTATAGCTGTGTTTACTTTCTGCAGAACTTGCCCTTTGTCAGGTCCATTTATCTTAAAAGGCCCAGTTATTCCTTTCCTTAGTCCACAACCAACTCCACTAAAGCTGTGTTTATCTCTGCTTGTTTTCTAATCTAGTGGAACTGAGGTGGCTAGATGGTCAAGTATGATTTCCCCTTGAAATAGAAACTGCTGTTTACCTAGCATGTTGCAAAGCAGTAGTCTTGTTTTCTAAAATCACCTGAAACATACTAGAAAGCAAGAAGGTCACAAACCAACCTTTCTGGGATAAAGGCACTGGTGTTGTCCAGATCTTGTCCTTCAGGGACAGGAAAAGTGATGTCCTCAGGCTCTGAAAGTGGAGGAGGGCCACCAGGCTGTTAGGCTCTTCTAAGTACAGAAAAAAAGAAAAAAAAGGAAGCAAAGTAGGGACCGGCGATTGGTTTTGCCTCTTTAGCAAGTCCAGTTTTCTCCAGACTATTTCTGTTTTGCCTTCATAACAGTGAGTGAATTCCTTTGAAACAAGAAGGCATTTCTTTTAAGAATACCTTTCTCCTCAGCTCCTGTTTTCTGATCCTCTAAACCAACCCTCATTTTGACTTGACAACTAAGGGAATAAACACAGGAAAACTGTGTTGAAGCTGCAGACCGGGGGGAAAAAAACAGCGTTAAAAGAAGGAAAACCAGGCTTCCCCAGTGGCACAGTGGTTAAGAATCCGCCTGCCAATACAGCGGACACAGGTTCAAGCCCTGGTCCAGGAAGATCCCACATGCCGCATAGCAGCTAAGCCTGTGCGCCACAACTACTGAGCCCGCGTGCCACAACTACTGAAGCCTGTGTGCCTGGAGCCCATGCTCTGCCACAAGAGAAGCCACCACAAGGAGAAGCCTGCACACCACGATGAAGAGTAGCCCCCACTCGCCACAACTAGAGAAAGCCCGTGCATAGCAACGATGACCCAACTCAGCCAAAAATAAATAAATAAGACAAATACATTTATTAAAAAAAAAAAGTAAAATCAGTATGTGTAGAGCTTGAAACCCTGGAGGGGAAGGACCACTGTAGCTGCCAAGAGCAAAGGTGTGAGCTAACTTCAGCCTTTAAATGGAAGAGGCCTCAGCTCAATTCAAAACCTGTTTAAAAGTCAACACATCTTGAACAGGAGATAAGTCCTTTAGGCAAAATGGGGAAACTCATTAAGAGGTACTTGTAAGACTTAAACTGAGAGGTCTCTCAGGTGACTCCGTGGCCGGGGGTGGGGGGCAATCATCATCCTTATAGGAAGAGCTTAGCAATGATTGTAAAATAATACTATCCGCTGAGCGCTGTCTTATGCCAGGTGCTTTACATCTCATTTGACTTGCAAAGCAGCCCTATTCATTATTGTCATTGCCTCCTCCTGTGGCTACCTCTTCAGTGACAAGACTGGGCTTTGAACCTAGAACTTTATGCCTTTTCTGCTACACAAAGTGGCTTCCCTCAAAAGAAGTAATCAGCGTAACTGCTTTGTAAGCAGTCAAGTTCTGTAATATTTTATAGTTAAAGCTTTCCCACTCTGCAAAGTCCAGCCAACATTCAAAACAGAGCTCTCCTCTGTAAAGTGGCAGGAGCCTGGGTTTAGCTGTCACTCGCTGCCTGCCTTCTTTACCCCAGCTGGAACCCCAATGGTTTTAGTTTGGGAAACAGTGATGATAATAGCTCCTTAAAAACTTTTTTGAGGGAATTCCCTGGCGGTCCAGTGGTTAGGACTCGGTGCTTTCACTGCCGAGAGCGTGGGTTCGATCCCTGCTCTGGGAACTAAGATCCCACAAGCCATGCGATTACGCCAGAAAAAACAAAACGAAACAAAACTGTTTTGAGGTACAAATGAAGTAACATATGTAAAACAGTGCTCGACACATAGTAGGCAAAGCTGGCACTCAATAAACATCCCTTTATCCTCTTTCCTCATAACTGCTCAAAAACGATAAAATGTGTTCTCTGTCTTGACGAATACCGTTCATCTATTCAGTCACCTAAGCTGTCAACTTTGAAAGAATCACTCATGGATCCATTCAAAAAATACTTTCTGAGGGCTTCCCTGGTGGTGCAGTGGTTGAGAGTCCGCCTGCCGATGCAGGGAACACGGGTTCGTGCCCCGGTCCGGGAAGATCCCACATGCCGCGCAGCGCCTGGGCCCGTGAGCCATGGCCGCTGAGCCTGCGCGTCCGGAGCCTGTGCTCCGCAACGGGAGAGGCCACAGCAGTGAGAGGCCCGCAAAAAAAAACACAAAAAACTTTCTGAGCACTTACCAGTAGTGTTCTAGGTGAGACAGGAAGAAAGGTAGCAGGGCACCATCTGTAAACGAACGACATACTCATTGAGGATACACACGAACTGGTTAGAAGTGATTAGCCCCAAGATGGCGGAAGTTCAACTTCCGGTAGAACTTGAGCCTCATTATGTGCTTATTGTAATATATTAGCATATGCGAAATGACACACCCACAAGCGCCATGACAGTTCCGAGGCTGACCATAAAAGGCCAAAAAGTGGGCAGTGGCCCAATTCCTGGAAATCCCCGCTCCTTCCCCCAAATAGTTGCAATAATCCTCCCACTCATTAGCATATGAAATTACCCAGTCCATAAAAACTAACCACCCCATGTTTTGGGGTCCCTCTCAATTTCCAAGACGATCCCCATGCCCTGGGGCCACGCTGAGATGGATCACATTGTGCCTATGGAATGTATATCTCTCTAAATAAACCTGCTTTCACTTTACTATGTCTCCTGAATTCTTTCCGGCACAAAGCCAAGGATCCTCTCTTGGCAGCTCATCCCAGGGACTCACCTGAGACCTGGGACATGACCATCCTCTCGCACCCCATTTTCCTGCAACATAAGCACTAGGGATCAGGAAGTGAACAGAACAGATGAAGATAATTTAACTACACTTGTCTACCTCCCCAGCTTCCCACCTAAATAACCACCAAAGTCCTATCCATTGTGTATACATCACTATGTTAGAAAGTGAGATCCTATCTATCTAGAACATCTTAAATCTATCCCATCCTCTTCTTTCCTACTGCCCCTCCAAAATGTGGAAATGCATTCTCTTCCAACTGTCTTAGACCAGTGGGTCTCAAACTTGAGCAGAATCACCCAGAGAATCAAGCGAAAGAGGCTGCCCAGAAAGCAGTTAACAGCGCCACTGGGGTTCCAACTGTTTCAAATGATCAGGGACCACGGAAAGAAACTCGTGCTTCACCAAAGAAAAATACCTAAACATCAAAACACTTAAATATTATGGAAAATAACATTGCAAAATATAAAATAAATTAAAATAAAGGAAACTTTGAAACTTAGGTACCAAGCAAATGCCAGGTCTAGCAAACATAATGCTAGTCCTAGATTACTTATTGATTTAAAAATAACAAAAAAATAGTAAAGTATAGAAACAAATTAATGTTTTATAGACCCTGGGAAAAAGAATTTTCAGCAAAGTACAAAAATTTAAAGCATTCCTCTCCCTAATTTTGTAATTCTTTACTATGGCTCAGAATGTCACTTCTGTTTTAAATAACAGAATAGATAACTGAGCAAGGAAACATAATTTGGATTATAAAATTCTTGCCTTAATAAAAATTCCTTAAACAGTGGGAAAAAAAAAAAAAAAGAATCACCTGGAGATCTTGTTCACACCCAAAGTGCTGGGACCCACCCCCAGGTGATAGTGATACTGCTGCTCTAGGGACAACTTTGAAAACCACTGACATAGGTGGCTTTCACCTAGATTACTATTGCTTGCTCCAACGGTCACCTCACCATCTTCTAATCCAGTGGTTAGCAAACTCTGGATCCACAGCTTGTTTTTGTAAATAAAGTTTTACTGGCACACAACCATGCCCATTTGGTTACACATTTGTCTATGGCTGCTTTTGTGCTACAAGGCAGATATAAGTGCTTGTGACAAAGACATATGCCTTATGACATATGACCCACAGAGCCTAAAATATTGATGATCTGGCCTTTTACAGGAAAAAATGTGCTGACCTCATCCTCACCTGCTACAAAAATGGTCCTTCCAAAAATAAGGCCCATCCTGTCACCTCCTGTTTTAAAAATACCAGTGGAATCCAAAGTCTCCTATGATACAACAAGCTGTCCAACCCTAGTTGGCCAATCTCTTTGTACCCTATCCTGTAATTTTGCCATCCTGGACTTCTTAATTTTCTCTGATCATGCCAAGATCGTCTCCCATTTCCCTGTCATCCCACATCTTGTCCATCTATCTACACTACGATTCTCCGTTCCTTCACAGGATGAGCAACTGTATCATGTGTGAGTTTAATGTTTGAGGATTCAACTATACACTCTGCAGAGAGACAGGGAGAAAGAGGACAGTCTGCCCGCCCATTCTGCTTCATGGGTTTGTGTTTCTGAATGAATGTGAGATGGGAGGCTTGAATCTACTGCTTCCTCAGTCTGCTCAGACCCAGTGTGACTCTCATATGTTCGTGCGAGTATCTCACCACAGAGGGTGTAATCCCAGTGTTTAAAGATAAGTGTTTTTCATACAACAGAGCCAATAAACACAAGCCAACTCTTCATCTGGTGCTCAAAGGAGAAGAAACAATCTGTTCCTAAACTGGAGGAAAATCTGGCTGTGTTGGGATTACTAGACACTGGATCTCTAGATACTGTATATGTAGATATTGTACCTTATGGGTAATTTAAGGGTTCACTTTAAACATCATCATTTAGAGCCCAGTCCCTAAATAAGACCTGACTCATTCTTTAAGCCTTAGCACAAATGTCCTTTCTTCTCATTTTCTCTGTCCTGGAGTCAGTCGTCCTCTGTGCTCCCATAAATACCTTCTGTTCCCTAAGTAATTTGTTTTACTTATTTATTTATTTTTATTTTATTTTATTTTATTTTTGTTTTTGGCCACGCTGCACGGCATGTGGGATCTTAGTTCCCTGACCAGTGATGGAACCTGGGCCCTCAGCAGTGGAAGCTTGGAGTCCTAATTCCCTGGACCTCCAGGGAATTCCCTCCCTAAGTAATTTGTATGTATCTGTATTAGAACACTGAACTGTAATTATTTATTTAATTTTCAGGCTCTCTCCATTAGGCAATGAGCCATTCAAGGATAAAGGCATAATTTAGTGATCCAGCATCTGTGTCTTTCCCACGACCCGAGCCTAAGTATAAACATTTAACAAGAGTTTACTGATGGAATGGATAAAGTCCCACCTCTCACTTTAGACCACTCTCTTTTCTTTGAAATGATCAGTGAACTGCCACTGAAACTTTCAGTTAATGCCTATGGTTTAACATTTCAATGAATTTTAATTCTTCCGGTACTCATTTTCTTTTTTCAACTCGATTTAAGCTGGTTCAGGGCAGGATCTATATGCTTACCCCATTCTGAAAGCAAAATAATATTTGCTAGTGGATTGATGCAAATTTGAGTGTGATGTGTTAAGAACAGAGAGAAATTAATCAAATTAGTTTTTTCTTAGTCAGAGATTTTTTATGCCTGCTTGTCCAAAGTTATAAAGGCACTGCTATAGAGTGAATGTTTCTATCCCTCTCAAATTCATATGTTGAAACCTAATCTCCAATGTAATGGTGTTTGGAGGTGTGGCCTCTGGGAGGCGATTAGGTCATGAGGGTGGAGTGCTCATGAATGGAATTAGTGCCCTTATAAAAGAGACCCCAGAGTGTTCCCTCAACCCTTCCATCATATGAAGACACAGTGAGAAGATGGCCATCTATGAACCAGGGAATGACCCATACAAGACACCAGATCTGCCAGTGCCTTGATCTTGGATTTCCCAGCTTCCAGAACTTGAGACATAAATTTCTGTTGTTTATAAGCCACCTGGTCTATGGTATTATGCTATAGCAGTCTGAAAAGTTTAAGACAGGCTCCAAATATGGCTCCACTTTGAATAGGGATCATCTCTCCTTATTTCAACAGAGTTCGTATTCAAAACTGAGCTACACCAATCTTGATATTATTGTCTGGAGTTGCCTAATCTGTGTCCTTTGCCTAGAATGTTCTTTCTTGCTGGTTGGTTGCTTTCTCACCAGCTGTGCCCTGTGTTGCTCCCTACCCCTTCATCATTTGCTCTTTCTTCCATGATCCAGTTTATTTTTTTCTTGCTAAGACTTTTTTCATTTGTTAAGAATGTAAGTTAAAAGTTCCAAATACATATTTGTCCAATGAATGAATGTCAAGGTACCACAGGTATCACTCAAAAAGCGGAAAATAGCTAAGCTAATCTGACCCTGTATTCAATTGCTCTATCTGTGGTGAAAAACATTAAGGAGGAAGTAATAGATACTTGGTTATTTAAAAGTTAACCAAACTTAAGTAAGTCTAGTATTCAAGATATTGATTATTCTGGAGCCTACGAAAGGCATTTGGGTCTTATTTACCGGGAATTTTCTGAAGACCTCAATTTCTTAGAATTCTAAGCAATAGTTCTTTTAAAAACAATTGTAGTTTATCACACACCTTTGAAACTTTACTCCGCATAACTCTAAGAAACTTTAGAAAATATTTTATTTCCCTTCTCCTACATTTTTGAAAGTGAAATAGAAAGTTTAACCAATAAAATTGTGCTAAGAAGTTTGAGACTAAGCAAAAGGAAGGTCTCTATCCTGGTGAGTGTCACAGTGAGATGGATGGGAATGTTGGTGGGTGGATGTTTACTTGTTCCTTAGTTTTGGGCCTGAACACTCAAGGCTGAGTCCATTTAGAGATACCAGAGAACCCAGATGTTTGCCTAAAAGCCAAGGAAGAATTGGGAGGGGATTGAAGGACTGAAGTAGGAGGTATGGGTTTCTCCCTCTGTGTCCCTCTTTCTGTTTCCCTTGTTTTGTTTTGATAGATTTTTTTTTTTTGTCCATCCCTTAATCCCTCCACATTTCCTTTCTCTCTTTCACCCACAAACCACCAAGATTTGGAACCTAAAATGAGGTTTTACTAGCTATAATAATTTTTTAAAACACTTTATATTTTCTGATACACTTTTTCATTTATTCCTCTAATATAATATTTTGTTGCTCAGCTTGATTTTAAAGAAAAATTATTCTGACCTTCTTTGCTTACTATTTTTAAATGGTCTAAATGAATCAATCGCCTGAAAATGTGCTTTTCTTTGACCTAGAAACCTTGCTTCCTGGAATTTGTATTAAGGAAATAATTAAACAGGTGTGTAAGAACAGTTGTATAAGGCTGTTTATTCTAGAACTGTTCACCATGTTGAAAAATTTGTACACAACCTATATGTCAATAATAATGCTCATTAAATAAATTTAGGTATATTCATGCAATTAAGGGTTATGCAGCCATTGAAATTCATTATGTAGATAAATATTTATTTCCATAGAATATATTTATGCTATATAGTTAAATGATCAAAGCAGTTTATCAAATGATGTGTATCATGGTCTCTGTTTTACATAAATATATGTACACACACATACATGAAGAAAACACTGGAAGAAAACATGATAGAAATTTAATACATTGTATGGTGGTTATCTCTGGTGATGGGATTGTGAGTGATTTTTCTTTTTTGCTCACGTGTAATTTCTAATTTTTCTAGAACTAGAAAAACTGTTACTTCTATAATGAAAATACTATAACCAACAAAATTAGGTGCTTATTATAGGTGATAGTTGACTAAGCTGTACCGAAAATGGCATCCATTTTTGTTCTCATTACTTTTATAAGCCTGTTCTCTTACTCCCTTTCTTTTTCCCTTCTTTGTCCCTTCTCAATTAAAGAAGGTCTCATGTACTGGGGAAACCACTGGAGAGTCACTTGTTGAGGCCTCTGGAGCCCAAACGTGCCTTAAAGTAAAATGCAGATAAAATGAAAAATTCACTGCTCCAGGGATCTGTTCTCTGATGGAAATGTTCCTTAGACTGCCAGGATTTTCTTTCACTCTGTTTGATTTTAATGGTTTTCAGCTTCAAGATGGCTGGCGAGGATAGACTTCCAAAGGATTTAATGCAATGTAGCCTCCCACCTGGACACTCAGTGACTAGTAGAGTGGGCATTTTTGAGGCGGTATGCACAGAAGCAAAGTCAACCGGAATTTGAGACAGTTTCCCAGTGCCTCTAATGATCTTCCCCTGACCTCTTTGTTTTTTCCAGACATACAACACCTTGCCCTGAATCATCCTGATAATTCTGTATTTGGCACTTTACATATTTCCAGAATGCATGCCCAGAATTCCTGCATCCTGTTCTTTGTCAGTGGCAATGCCAGGGTCTGGCTTGGACGGTGGTAGCTATAGGCACCACCGCAGGAGAAAAGCCATCACTCCACGAGACAAGTGAACTTCTCATATCTTCTAATATCCGGAGCCTGAATGTGAGGTTAAAGGAGCCCAGGAGAGGATCAGGGCCTGGTAATTGCACGTGCTATTTTTAGCTCCTGTGTTTGGTCCTGGTGATCTGGGGGAACACTCATCCTCTCTGTGCATTGGTTTGCAATGGACAAAATGAACGGTGTGGTATTGCAGGCAGGGGAGCTGCTTAAAGGCCAAGGAAAGAATGTCACAAACATAGTATTCTCAGCACAGCTAACAATGATGGGGGTGGGATGCCAGAATTCTTTCCTAGATCTTATCTCTGACTTGGTGTGCGTCCCTGAGCACTTAAGCTGTTTCTGTGGCCTTAGCTTTCTCATGCAGAGACAGGTAATAATACTCTGTTCTCTCTCCTTTCATTAGATGGGCACTGTGAGGATAAAATAGAAAGTTAATGAGATTTAAAATAGGAAGAAAATGTTTTTGAAGCCTTTAATGTACTCTGAGATTTTCAGATCCTGATTAAATAGAAGTTATTGTTTCGAGAAAAATGTGTACAGTTCATATTGTGTCCATACTCTTTCCTCAAATGCTGTAGTTATTTGACAATTTCTTTTCCCTTTCTGCACAAATTTGGAGGAAAAATGGAGGCAAAGTAAGAAAAATAAGTACAAGAAAGCCTGAAATGAAAGTTTGGGCAGTCGCGTTAAGCCTCGGACCCATATTCTGATTGGAACTAGCATGAAAACCCCCCTCTGACAGATTTGAAACAGTGCATTTAATAGGGTGACTAAAACGTCTGCCCTGGCAAGGACGTTTCTCACATGGAGACATAGTGTAATTTTATCTTGGGAAAGCACTGAGAACATACTTCTTGAACAGTTACGATACTGAAGACATTTCCTGGAAAACCACTGGCCTTTGCCTGGGACAGTTGCATCACACAGAAATGTTTGTGGTTCAGGTTTATAAGCAACACAGGATCTGAAGCCAATGGACAACTTCTGCTCAGTACAACCAGGTGCCAGATCTAAAATATTAGGCATTTTCCTATTTGTACTTTAGAAAAAAGTTGTCCAAGTTGTGCAGGATTCTTACCTCCCTAATAAGCCAACCAATCAAAACAATAAACTACCTTCTGAAGAAAACAAATTTATTTCGCTGATTTAGACTTTTGACGACATACTCTCTTGTGTGCCTGTTTTTTTTTGTTGTTTTTTTTTTTGGCCATGCCTCACGGCTTGAGGGATCTTAGTCGCCTGACCAGGGATTGAACCAGCGCCACGCTCGGCACTGGAAGCAGGGAGCCTTAACCACTGGACCGCCAGGGAATACCCTCTTGTGTACATTTCTTTTCTTTTGCCCTAAAACTGCATCTAGAAAGGAGGGAAATGGCCAAGAAATGTTCACGTATGTTCACATATTTGGCTTAGAGCATGGACTCTGAGGAAAAGTGTTCTTTTCTAAATATTATAAAACTATGTTCATTCTGGAAGAGCAAACAAGACTAATAATGATTACCTGCTGCAGAGGAAGGGGAAGTGGGAGGGAGACTTCACCTTTTCATAGTTTGTGATGTTTGCACAAATGTTAATCACCCACCCCCAAATTAAAATACTACTTTAAAAAAAATGTTTACCTATGGGGAAAGAAATTGGCAGTGAAGAATGAGTAGCTGGAGATTCTTTTGTTTAACGGAACCATTCTGATGTTTCTGCATTTTTGCCATGCATATAAGTATATAAGTAAATAAAAACGAATGTATATTCATAATTAAAAAGAACAAACAACAGGAAAAAACAAAAACCTCTGTATTTCTTACTTCCGGAAAAAGAATGGATGTTACTTCTTGTTACTTCCTTACACACTTGAGAGTTTTTTTGCCTGTGCCACAGAGCTACTCCAGGATTGTGGGATGAAGAGAGAGGCCAAAGTTTGTTTAAAGTCCAAGCCAAATGGTGATTTCCCTGGACAGCTTTCTCTGTACAGACATAACAGGGTTACACATTCCCTGTGAAAAAGCTACAGACAGGTTACACCAGTCAACAGATCACCCTGCATGGAAACTGTAAAACCATTTTAACACTTACTTCAGATATTATTACATGTGACAAAGTATTTGAAAGATCAACCAAATAAACTGTTCCTAGGAAATGTTTCCAACAGAATACTTCTTGAATAATGTTCCTTTCCTTAGGTCACAGGGAACTGAATTAAGATACTGAAACATAAAGTAAGGAGTGAAAACCTACATTCTTAGCTGAATATGTTTGTAGAAACCTCTAGCTACGATAATATTTCTCAATCTTTTTTTGGCATATAGAAAAACTGAAATAGATTGTCTACTTTACATGGCAGAGAATACATATGTGGGTTTTATAAATGTGACAAGATTCCAAATTTGACAGTATGTATCTGTGTAACATGAATCCATTCGTTCAGTCATCAGTCATTTCTTTTACTATGCGTGAGCTCTGTATGAGATGCTCTGATGATCTAGAAATAATAAGACCCCATTGGACATGGGGAGGCTGATGGGAAAATCAGAGACCACAGGCTGGTGTGACAAGGAAGGTGTAAGTACTGTAAGAACAGGTGTCCTCTAGAGCAGCGGTCCCCAACCTTTTTGGCACCAGGGACCGGTTTGGTGGAAGACAATTTTTCCACGAACTGGGCTGGGGTGGGAGTGGGGGTTGGTCCAGGCAGTAATGCCAGCAATGGGGAGCAATGGGGAGCGGCAGATGAAGCTTCACTCGCTCCCCCGCCGCTCACTTCCTGCTGTGCTTCCCAGTTCCATACTGGGCTGTGGCCCAAGGGTTGGGGACCCCTGCTCTAGAGTCAGGAAGGAAAATAACACCTCTCCTGGAGCAATGCATACAAAGCCCTTAACCCAAACCTGACACATCATAAAGGATTACTAGGTATTAGCTATTGTAAAGAAGGTAGCAGAGTTATAGAGTATTTGGGGAGTATCTCAGAAGAGTATGTAACTCAGTCTGAAACTGGGGGAGAGAGAAAGAGAGAGGGGGGGAGAGAGGAAATACTAAAAAGATGTACTTTAAAAGCTAGTTGATAGTTTCTAGAACTGTATTAAGTTCGTAAACAATAAATTGATGATCTTCAATCAAAGGAAGGCTGGATTTTGTCACGAGCTTGAGTTAAAGCAGGGACGCACCACCTACTATACCAGAACGAAAGGAACCAAGGCTTCCCGCTTTTGTCCCCTATCGACATTTTAGACTGGATAGTTCTTTGTTGTGAGGGCCGTGCTGTGTATTGTAGAGTGTTTAGCAGCCTCCCTTGCCTCTACCCACTAGATGCCAGAGTCAGCCTCCTGGTTGTGACGACCAAAAACGCGTCCAGCCATTGCCAAATGTTCCCTGGGGGTCAAAATCGCCCCCGATTAAGAACCGCGGCCTTAGACCAAGATAATTTCATTAAGTGTTTAAAAAGTTTCTTAAGCTATGAAGCTGCAGATGGAAAATTAAGGTTGATAGAGAACCAACTGAAATATTTTGCTCTTATTTCGATTGCTGCTAAATGTATTGTGACGAAAACTATCAAATTAATTTGTCTAGAGACTGGTTTATTCTCATTTCCATTTGCCAGTCATAACAGGGTCTGAGACATAATCCAGGAAAGTGGCTCAAATTTGACATGGGCACCACTTACTCAGAAAAGTGAGGGCCATACTAGTTTCTCAATACCTCTATTAACTTAAGCTTTCTTGGCAGAAACTATAAAATAGGGGTTTTCAGCCATCAAGGCCATTAACAAATTATATACCATAGAGGCTATGCCAATTTATTTTCTCACACTGTATGAGAGTGATTCCTTCCCTATTTCTCTGATGGGTTAAAAATAACTCAGTGTTTTTAAAATTTGCTTTTCTTTAACTACAAGTGAAGATGAGTACATTTTCCTATGTTTAAACCAACGACTTTTTGGCCAACCCAATATGTCTTTCTCTGTGAACAACTTTTTCACATCTTGAGGGATCTGTTTCTTCTTCCTCCCTCCCCTCTTTTCTTCCTTCCTCACTTATTTTTCTGTCTCTCCTTTCTAAAGACTCTTTAAAATTAGCCTTTTTTTCTATCATATCTGCTGCAAATAGTTTTTTCTAAGTTTGTTTTTGCTTTTCAACTTTGCTTATGGTAACTTTCCACACAGAAATGTTTAATTTATGTAGTCAAATGTATTCCCTTTTTTCTCTATGGCTTTTGTCTTATGTTTAGAAAGCCCACCCTTACTTTGAGATTAAAAAGAAAAAAATTCTTCCATGTTTTCTTCTAGTACTGTCTTATTTTCATCTTTAAATCTTTGAGCTAGCTGGATTTTGTTTTTGAATAAGGAGTGAGGTAGGAATCCAAGTTTTATTTTTTTCCATATGGTTAGCCAAGTGTTCCAACACCATTTATTTTCCCTCCAAATAAAACTATTACCTTTACTTACACTAAATATTCATATTTAGGATTATCTCAGAAGTCTTAATTCTTTTCCATTTATCTCTGTCTGTTCACATATTGGTAACAAACTATTCATAACAGGTTTTAATATATGCTTTTTTATGTATTAATATTTTATTTCTATGTATTTATCAATATCGCCTTCTAAGTATACATGTTTTTTTTTTTTGGCTGCACTGGGTCTTCGTTGCTGCATGCAGGATTTCTCTAGTTGCGGAGAGCAGGGGCTACTTTTCTTTGCAGGGGGTGGGCTTCTCACTGCAGTGGCTTCTCTTGTTGCAAAACACAGGCTCTAGGCACACGGGCTTCAGTAGTTGCAGCTCACGGGCTCTAGAGCGCAGGCTCAGTAGTTGTGGCACACGGGCTTAGTTGCTCTGTGGCATGTGGGATCTTGCCGGGCCAGGGATCGAACCCGTGTCCCCTGCATTGGCAGGCGTATTCTTAACCACTGCACCACCAGGGGAGCCTTATATATGATTTTATGTATATGTACATTCCTTCAGATATAGTAATAATGGTACAGGGTGTTAGGATACAACCATTTTTGTAGTGGGAAAATTTTGACCCATTATTTTGAGAATCCCAACTTAAGCCATTGAATGTTCAGCTAGTTTCTTATTTATTTATTTATTTTTAAATATTTATTTATTGATTTGGTTGCGCTGGGTGTTAGTTGCGGCAGGCAGGCTCCTTAGTTGCGGCACACGGGCTCCTTAGTTGTGGCATGTGTGTGGGATCTAGTTCCTTGACCAGGGATCAAACGCGGGCCCCCTGCATTGGGAGCACGGAGTCCTATCCACTGCGCCACCAGGGAAGTCCCCAGCTAGTTTCTTATTGTCTTTCAAACTCTGAACACGATTTAACCCTTAGCACTCAATGTATCTTCATTTATCATTTCACGTGTCACCTCAAGAGCTTGACACAAATGGCGGTTTACTGACTACAGTGGGGATGAGTCCAGCTGTGACGGGGTCCAGATAGTGACTGTAAGGAGACGGAAGTCAAGTGGGGTGTGTCGCCCAGGGAGCTGCAGTGGCGAAGCTTTTGTAGCAAGTGGTCTTGGGAGAGGCCCAATCCCCCAAGCCTGTTGATTATGGGGACCACAGGAACAAAATTGTCAGGTAACGCAAAGGTTGTTTGATTGCATCAGAAGAACTCCAGACCTGACAAACAGGATCCTAGACCCAATTCAAACTCAACAGAGCAAGGAGTACCGGGCCCTCAGGCAAGTGCCAGACTTGAGTTCATTGAATAGTCCAAGGCACTCTTAACAAAAGGAGAGGCTGGTTGCCTTTAAGGAAGGCTGCTAGAAAACCACAAATGTATGCCATGAATCTCCCTCCTCTTCCCAAAAGAGGCCTATTCAGAAACACTTGCCACTGGTCTCATGAGTTTAGAGGACTTTGTAGATCAGGATACTGTGTGGAACCTGTAGGAAATCTATGTGGATGATCCTGGAAATTTCGGAGCAAGTCCACGCCTCCTGAAACCATTCCCTTTTTCATATGAGAGAGCTCCGGACTTGCAACGAGGCTCACAGTTGCTTGTAGTGAGGGCGTGACCTGCCAGGGTCCATTTTTGCGTGTGCTAACATCAAATGGATTCCAGATCTGCCACTTACTAGCCACGTTATGATGAGCAGTCCCTTAATTTCTCTAAACCCCAGTTTCCTTGTTTCGTAAATGGGTTTTACAGAATCCATAGGTGTATCTCCTAGGGTGGTTGTGAGGATTAAATGAACAAGAACATATCATGTACTTAAACTTGAACAGGCACATAGTAACTTCTCAATAAATGTTAAGGGTTGTTATTGCTATTATCATTATTACTGCAACCATTTTGTTTAAAGATCAGGATTCTACAGGGTACAAGCAGAACACAACTATTTATTTCCCCTACTGCCCATTCAAACGCACTCTGTAGGGCTAGCCTTCCTTTGTCCCTTGGGTGAAATCTACAGTAAGTCTGAGGATGCCCCTCAACACTCTCAGACACTATAATCTGTCATGCGTAGTTGCAGAATAGCCATACTTCAGTTTCAGGAACAAGCTGCTTGAATGTAAAGTTTGACTTCATCTAATTGAATTGCTATCCCTTTCTAGATCAGAGCCAGTGGCTAGTTTGGTTTCTCCCAGTGAAGTATTGACAGATAATGAATACATATGGATCTGGTTAATAGGTAGCTGTGTTCAGTATTACAGCACATCCCAGAAGTTGATTTCAGCATTATGGATCCTGAAAGATAGTGTGGATTTTCCTGAATGACAAACAGCAAGGATAGGATTTCTCCTTTACATTTCTCTCATACTGAAAGGAGGGCTGGCCTGGATCGGGATTTACAAACACTTTGGTTTGTCCCGATGAGCAGGAACTTGGAAAGAGCAAGTTTGTTTACAAAGAAGAGACACATAGATTCTGTCAGTGAGTTAACTATAGCAGAAATAGGAGATCAATCGATCAATCACCTTCATGGCGTAGCACAGGGGTAAAGAGCAAGGGACACCTGTCACCACAGGGGTAAAGAGCAAGGGACACCTGTCATCACAGGGGTAAAGAGCAAGGGACACCTGTCACCAGATGATTATAGTTGTTCGTCCCGAGCAACATCCCACTCAGTGTGGCTGACTCCTATCCTCTAGGCTTCCTGTGTGTCTTCATAATCAATTGGTGTAACTAATATAACTTGAGCATGCTTCTATGTCTTGCAATCAAAAGAAATTAATACAATCATATTGTCCTCAAATAACAATGATTTAATCTTTCTCATTCCTAATCGTTATGCCTCTTGGTTCTGTTTCTTGTCTTCAGGCATTAGCCAGAAATCCCAGAATTTTATTAAATAATATAGGTAATAGCAAGAATCCTTTTCTTGTTCCTGATATTAATGGAAATGCCTCTGGAGCATTTTTGGCATGCTTTATCCCTTTGAGACTCTGATAAAAGTTAACTATAAAAATGCACATACCTATAATTTTTTTCTTTCTTACAGTGTTTGGAGGCTAAAGCACTACAGACTACAAGGAAATTTTTGTGAATTTCATTATTAAGTATGAGGTTGGCTCTGGGTTTAAAATAATTTCTTTTTACTGCATTAATAAAGGTTCTTTTTTTTTTTTTTTAACGTTTTACTTTTCTGTTTTTCTTTTTCTTTTGGCCATGCTGTGCGGCTTGCGCGATCTTAGTTCCCCAACCAGGGGTTGAACCCAGGCCCTCAGCAGTGAAAGCTCAGAGTCCTAACCACTGGACCACCTAACCAGTCCTAACCACTGGAATTCCCAGTAAAGATTCTTTATAGTGTTAATTTAGAAATAAGAAAAAATATGAATCTCATCAAATATCTTTCATCATCAATCAATATATTTATATATTCTTTCTCTTTAGTCTTGCTGGTGCTGAATTATATTAATATGCTTATTAGTATCAAACCGTCCTTGCACTCTTGGAATAAATTTTAGTTGGATTTGATATACGATATTTTTAATATTCTGTCAGATTTAATTTACTAGTGTTATACTAATGATTTAGCATTTGAATTTACTAAAAGATTATAGTGCATGTTAGAAATATTTTCAAATAAAAAGAATTTTAAGAAAATTATTTGTTGGGTAAATCTCAGTTGGCAAGAAAATAATATCAATCAAATCATCTGTTTTGTAAGCATTCTGGTAGGCATTAAAGAATACAGAAGTTCAGAAAATTACAGATCTGAAAGGAGCAGCTGATCAAACCCACTCATTTTACAGATTAGGAAGGCGGTTGCTCAGAGAGGTTAAGGGACTTGTGCAAGATCACAGTGCTTAATAGTGGCAACATTGGTTGTATAAACAAGTTGTATAAGCAAGTTGTTGAGGCTCAAAGAGAAAATCAGGGTAAAGACTTGTCTCATTTCCAATGGAACATTAATTCCATGGGAGAGTGAAAAGAGTGACTAGATCTGTTTCTGAAACAATGAAGGTTTTACAAAGAAATGATGTAAGCATTTTAATAAATTAAAGATGACTGTCATCTTTAAGGGATTAAAAATATTATTGGGCTTGATATTCCCATAGCTTTCAGTTCCAACTCTCTCACTTTCTCTGTATGTGTACTTGGACAGTTCTCCCCAGCACACACCAGGGAAGACTTCCTGCCAAGAATGGGCTAAATGCATTACCAATAGGGATGAAAGAAACACAGAACAAATGAAAGAGGCTTTGAGGACAGATATTTCAGAAAGTCTCTAACTTTTAAAACTATCTGGAAATATACCAACACATATGAAGGGCCCAGGCAAAGTAGAGGCTTCACTTGCTTGCTGTTAGTGCATGTTCAGGCTGCATGTCTTTTAACGTCTCAAACAGGGTCCTATGTATCCCCATCAACTTTGTGCTGAACCTATCCTCCTAACTGTTCCCTCCCTTTAACCTCGTTAACAGAGAGTCAGCTGGAGCTTGCAGAGCTGCTCAACACGTGGTGCCCAGCCAGTGCCTGACTTCACGTGTGGCCAAGGGCTGACTTTTGAGGACTGTGACAATAGGACTGAAACATCTTCTTTGTTTGGATAAGCCAGTGAGAAACTCAGCCAGACTGGTTGTTTGGTGTCACATAGCAGAAAAATCAGTTAGATGACTGAATTTTTTTCTCCCAACTGCTGTGTTGACACGACCTCAGATTCTAATCTAAAGGTACATTTTATTGAAGGCTTGCTACAAAGAGCACCGTTTAAAAAACTTTTTTTAACGATTAAGGGGCTGTTATATTTACTATTTATTTGAATCTCCAAACACTGCAGCAGATAGAGCAGTTAATATTATCCTAATTTAATAAAAGATGGACTTGATTGATTTGCTCCATCTCATAACTTTTGTTTTCCTTTCTTTCTTTTTTGTTTGTGTGTTTGTTTATTCATAGCTTTTTAGTGGTGGAGCTAGACCTCACCTGCCTGTCTCTCCCACAGTGCAGCACTGTCCCTCCTTTATTAGCATTTCTTTTCTAAAAATGTATACTTTCTGGAGAGAAAGTTGTATTTGTTAGGGTTTTACAGTCTTAAATACTTCCAAGTATTTGTGGACTACTGAAGCTTTCAATAAATAAATACTATATAAATTGTAAATACATTTTGGTGAGGAAATTTACTTACATGTATATTTGGAGGAACAGTGAAGAGAATTGAAATCTGTTTTAAAAATAATTTAATGGATATATGTAGTCTGTAGAAATATTAATATGTAAATAGAAACCTAATCACTCAGAATTTAGGACATTTAAAAACTTTTTTCACTGTGGGAATTTTAAAACATATACAGAAGTAGAGAGAAGAGTATAATGAACCCATTACCCCACTTCAGCAATTATCAACATATGACCAATCTTTCATCACCACCCTCTATGCCCCCCATCCCTTCCTTGGATTATTTTAAACTAAATCCCAGACATTATATCATTTCATTCATAATATTTCACTATGTGCCTCTAAAAGATAAGGACCCTTTTTCTTTTTTTTTTTTTCTTGGGTGCGCTGCACGGCATGCAGGATCTTAGTTCCCAAACCAGGGATCAAACCCATACCCCCTGTGGTGGAAGCATAGAGTCCGAACTACTGGACCATCAGGGAATTCCCATGGAGCCTTTTCCTTAAATCACAGTATTAGCACACTTTCACAATTCATCTAATACCCAGTTAGTTCTCAAAAGTCCTTTACGGTTGGTTTGTTCAAATCAGGATTCAAACAAGATTCACACGTCAAATTTGCCTAGTATATCTTTAAATCTCTTTTAATCTAATTTCTGTCAAGAAAAATATTTAAATAACTGCCCCTGTCAGAATTCTCTGGCATTCGAGGGACTAGTTTCACTTATATATACCATACTTGATTTATTCTAAGGCAGGGTTAATTGTAAGATGCATTATTATTTTACGTAGCACCAAGAAATTTTAAATGCTGACAATTGTAATCGTTGGATGCCACCAACTGTAAAATATATTCCAATTTCAGAGATATAAAAATGGGGAAAATATGTCTTAAAATCAATGAAACATGGCAGTTGGAACACAGAGAGTTCACATGCCGTTTTTAATTTCAAATGGGGTGTGGAATAAGGCATATGGGATGCGCAAAAAGTTCCTTAGATAGGAATGGTTCACTTCTATCCCAGAGCAGACGCAGAATGAAGAGTGAGTTCTGTCCCGTTTTCCTGGATAGTCATCTTGAACTCTTTTCTCCTCTGTGTGCTTTGACTTCAAGTTTGACATAGAACCTGAATTTCTTAGAGTGTTTATACCACATTTACTGTACATCAGGACTTTAACTTGTTACACAAATCATGGTCTCTGAGAAGGCAACAAAATGCTTATTCTTTTGATTACACTGACTTTAGGATGTTAGGTGAGCCCAATTTGAAAAGTACATATTCATAATGCCACTCTGGCCTTCAAAATGCTGGGCAGAATGCAGCTGCAGAAATCCTTTCTTCTTGGTTTGTGTCATCCTAGCTGAGTGCTTAATGGACAGTAAGATTCTTTACATCAGCTGGATGACACAAGGAGGAAAATTGGCCAAATTGGCCTCAAACATGGTAGTTTTGGTTTTTATGTCTTAACAATGTTGATGTCACAGATTAGTTCCTGATAAGATGAGCGTCCACTTCAAAGACTTTGGGCTTCAACCTGTTCTCTTTTGGTTAACAGAAGCCTCTTGATAAGGAAAGGCTAGGAGGGTAGGAAGGTGTATAATTGTAGCACAGGTCCTAGTATCAATGAAAATTTGTTTCTAAACTTTTTTGCCTCAGGTCACTGACAATTTTTGAAAGGCGAAAGACTTTGATTTCTCCCCGGAGAGATTCTAACCCATGCTGAAGAATTTTGCTTCTAGCTATCTGTGCTTATAAGAAGAATCTGAATTGTTTATCTACCAGATCTGAAGTTGCCCAAAGGCAACTTACTCCTAAGGCTCTCAGAAACCTGGGATATAGAAATTTTTTAAAAAGTAGAAATGTACTGCCCAATTCTTTGTTGTACAGGTGCCCTCTGAGGTATAGAAATAGGCTTGTTCTAGAATGAACTTTCTAAGTATCCAGGAAGATCTAACGTGGAGAATGTAAAACCAGGGTTCCAGGTAAAACTGCAATTTACTGTTGCTCTTGTGTTTCTGCCTTGATTATTGAAAGGAATAAAATCTTTGAATTTCATCATAAGAACTTTGATTTAGCAGATTATTAATCAGATTTTCCTTTCCACCATTTAAATTTCAATGCTAATGTGTTTGAAATGTGTTTGGAATGCTGCCCTAAACTTATCAATTTTTCATAAGTGACAAGAGAGAAAGACTTAACTGTAGTTTGCAGTAGCCTGTTATCCTGAGAATTTACATCAGCTACTTTGAGTTTGAACCTTGCTACTTACCAGTGAGAATTGTTAGTTAAAGGGAAAGAAAAAAATAATAATGTAAATAAAGTTCAATGAATACATGAGACGGGAGCATTAGAAATTTGAAAACAGACATTCTGGAAATGAATAAATGTAAAAAGGGAGAATTACATATAATATTCAGAAACAGAAAGAATATAGTAGTGGATATACCTGAAACTAACACAACATTGTAAATCAACTATACTCCAATATAAGATGAAAATTAAATAAAGAGTATAGGAGTGGGTATATTTTCTTAGTAAAGTCAACAATAAACACTATTCTTTGTCACAGTAGTAAAATAAAGTTCTGATCTTACATTGTCAATTAAAAAGAAAAAATTCAAACCCCATGTATCTTTTTTCTCTTCCAGTGCTTGTAATGTCATAGTCATCATTTCAACAGGGTCCTCAAGAATTTCCTGAAGAACAATTATGTTTATATCCTCTGTTTGTTCCGGCCCATAAATTTCCATAGATCTATGAACCTAGAAGTGAACTTCTTTTTCAGTAAATGTTTTATTGAAGTATATCTACAGAAAGGTTCAGCCAAATAATTTTTGTAAAGTGAACATACCCATAGAACCACCACTCAGATCAAGAAATAGATTATGACCAATACCATAGAAAGCCCCCTGGCACCACCACTTAGTCATGCCTCACTCCAAAGCTAACTACTATTCTGACTTCTTTCATCATAGCTTTGCCTGTTTCTGATCTTTATAAAAATGTTATCAAAAGTATGTATTATTATGAATCGTATTTTCATTCAACATTAGTATTTGTGAAAATCAGTCCTATTGTTGTAGGCTGTACATCCTCATTGCTGTATTCTACTGTATGAAAATACTATAATATACGTATCCATTCATAATATACCTATCCATCAAATATTAATGAACATTTGAATTGTTTTGAGTTTTGAGCTATTATGAAGGGTCCTGCTAGGAACATTTGTGTACGTGACTTTTAGTGCACGTGTGTAAGTTTTCCTTGGCTATACAGTGAAAAATGGAGGATTTGAGAAGTTCAACTTTAGTAGATATTGTCAAACAGTTTTTCAAAGTTGTTATACACATTTACACTTGCACCAGCGGTGTATGAAAATTGAAATTACTTCACATCTTGCCAACATTTGGTATTGTCAGTCTTACTAATTTTAGCTATTTTGGTCCGTATGCAGTGGTTTTAATTTGCACTTTCCTGGTGATTAATAAAATCGAGCATCTTGTCGTATGTTTATTGACTGGGTATCCTTTTCATAACGCCAATGTAAGTCTTTTGACCATTGTCCTATTGAGTAGTCTGCTTTCTTCTACTGACTAGTTGGAATGCTTCATATATACAGATATGATTCTTTGGTTGAATATTTGTATTACTAATAGCTTTTTCACTTGGTAGTTTTCCTTTTCACTCTTTTAATGAACATAATTTCTTATTTTAATATAGTCCAACTTATAGACTCTTTATGGTTAGTGCTTTTTATGTCCTGTTTAGGAAATTGTTGCCTGCCTTAAACTCATGAAAATATTTTCATCTATCTTCTTTCTAGGAGTGTTATTGTTTCATGTTTGGAATTAAAATTCATCTGCTATTAATTTTGGGTATGGTGAGAGATAAGATTCAATTTTCGTTTTTTTCCCATATGGTTATCAATTAACTTGGCATTATTTGAAAAGACCACTTCTTTTCCCGTGACACTGCAGTGGTTCTGTTTCTAACCTCTGTTCTGTTCCACTGGTCTATTTGTCTATTTTTGTACCAAAGACACACTAATCAATTATTGCAGTTTTATAAGTCCATTATCCATTAACTTTGTTCTTCTGCATAATTATCTTTGCTATTCTTGGTCCTTTGACTTTCCAAATAAATTTTAGAATCAAGTAATAAATTTCCATTAAAAAAAAAACCTGCTGCAATTGGTATTGGATTTACATTGAATATCTTAGATCAATTTGGGAAGAACTACATCTTTACAATATTGTCTTCCAATCCACAAATATGGCATATTTCTCTGTGTACTAAGATTTTATTTATTTTTCTTTCAATACAGTTCTGTGGTTTTGTATGAAGGTGTTTTGTATTTCATTAGATTTATTCCTAGGTAGCATGATTTTTTAAATGCTAAGTGATATTTTTGTATTGAAATATAATTGACATATTATATTAGTTTCAGGTGTACAATGCGATGATTCAATATTTGTATATACTGCAAAATGATCACCACACTGAATAGTTAACATCCATCACCACATATAGTTACAAAATTTTTTTTCTGTGATAAGAACTTTCCAGATTCACTCTGCTAGTTATTTTTAAATATGCAATACAGATTATCAACTATAGTCACCCATGTCGTGTATTATATCCCTATGACTTGTTCATTTTATAACTGGAAATTTGTGCATTTTGACCCCCTTCACCCATTTTTCTCACCTTCCCCTCACATCTCAGGCAACCACCAATCTGTTCTCTATATCCATGAGTCATTTTTTCTTCTTAAAATTCCACATATAAGTGAGATCACATGGTATTTATCTTTTTCTGTGTGACTTATTTCACTTAGCATAATGCCCTCGAGGTCCAACCATATTGTCACAAATGGCAAGATTTCATTCTTTTTTATGGCTGAATAATATTCCCTTGTATATATGTATCACATTTTCTTTATTCATTCATCAATTGATGGACATTTAGGTTGTTGCCATGTCTTGGCTATTGTAAATAATGCTGTAATAAATATGGGGGTGTATATATATATTTTTAAATTAAGATTATGTTTTATTTGTACATGTTACTTGATCAACATGATTCTTTGTGCCTCATTTCAAGTGAACAACAGTTTCCAATCATAATTGTCATTTGAACCTTTTTTTTTTTAACATCTTTATGGAGTATAATTGCTTTACAATGTTGTGTTAGTTTCTGCTGTATAACAAAGTGAATCAGCTATACGTATACATATATCCCCATAGCCCCTCCCTCTTGCGTCTCCCTCCCTCCCACCCTCCCTATCCCACCCCTCTAGGTGGTCGCAAAGCATGAGCTGATCTCCCTGTGCTATGCGGCTGCTTCCCACTAGCTATCTAGTTTACATTTGGTAGTGTCTATATGTCAATGCTACTCTCTCACTTGGTCCCAGCTTACCCTTCCCCCTCCCCATGTCCTCAAGGTCATTTTCTATGTCTGTGTCTTTATTCCTGTCCTGACCGTAGATTCATCAGAACCATTTTTTTTTAGATTCCACATATACGTGTTAGCATATGGTATTTGTTTTTCCTGACTTACTTCATTCTGTATGACAGACTCTAGGTCCATCCACCTCACTGCAAACAACTCAGTTTCATTTCTTTTTATGGCTGAGTAATATTCCATTGTATATATGTGCCACATCTTCTTTATCCATTCATCTGTCGATGGACATGTAGGTTGCTTCCATGTCTTGGCTATTGTAAATAGCACTGCAATGAGCATTGTGGTACATGTCTCTCTCTTTTTTTTTAATATAAATTTATTTATTTATTTATTTGGCTGCGTTGGGTCTTCGTTGCTACTCACGGGGGCGAACATGGGCTACTCTTTGTTGTGATGTGCAAGTTTCTCATTGTGGTGGCTTCTCTCATTGTGGAGCACAGGTTCTAGGCACGCAGGCTGTAGTAGTTGTGGCATGCGGGCTCAGTAGTTGTGGCTTGCGGGCTCTAGAGCGCAGGCTCAGAAGTTGTGGCACATGGGCTTAGTAGCTCCACGGCATGTGGGATCTTCCCAGATCAGGGCTCGAACCTGTGTCCCCTGCAATGGCAGGTGGATTCTTAACCACTGCGCCATCAGGGAAGTCCCTACATGTCTCTTTTTGAATTATGGTTTTCTCAGGGTGTATGCCCAGTAGTGAGATTGCTGGGTCATATGGTAGTTCTCTTTTTAGTCTTTTAAGGATCCTCCATAGTGGCTGTATCAACTTACATTCCCACCAACAGTGCAAGAGTATTCCCTTTTCTCCACACCCTCTCCAGCATTTATTGTTTCTAGATTTTTTGATGATGGCCATTCTGACTGGTGTGAGGTGATACCTCATTGTAGTTTTGATTTGCATTTCTCTAATGATTAGTGATGTTCAGCATCCTTTCATGTGTTTGTTGGCAATCTGTATATTTTCTTTGGAGAAATGTTGATTTAGGTCTTCTGCCCACTTTTGGATTAGGTTGCTTTATTGATATTGAGCTGCATGAGCTGCTTGTATATTTTGGAGGTTAATCCTTTGTCAGTTGCTTTGTTTGCAAATATTTTCTCCCATTCTGAGGGTTGTCTTTTTGTCTTGTTTATGGTTTCCTTTGCTGTGCAAAAGCTTTTAAGTTTCGTCAGGTCCCATTTGTTTATTTTTGTTTTTATTTCCGTTTCTCTAGGAGGTGGGTCAGAAAGGATCTTGCTGTGATTTATGTCATAGAGTGTTCTGCCTATGTTTTCCTCTAAGAGTTGTATAGTGTCTGGCCTTACATGTAGGTCTTTAATCCATTTTGAGTTTATTTTTATGTATGGTGTTAGGGAGTGTTCTAGTTTCATTCTTTTACATGTAGCTGTCCAGTTTTCCCAGCACCACTTATTGAAGAGGCTGCCTTTTCTCCATTATATATTCTTGCCTCCTTTATCAAAGATAAGGTGACCATATGTGCATGGGTTTATCTCTGGGCTTTCTATCCCTTTCCATTGATCTATATTTCTGTTTTTGTGTCAGTACCATACTGTCTTGATTACTGTAGCTTTGAAGTGACTCTGAAGTCTGGGACCCTGATTCCCCAGCTCCGTTTTTCTTTCTCAGGATTGCTTTGGCTGAGCAAATCCTGGGGTCTTTTGTGTTTCCATACAAATTGTGAAATGTTTTGTTCTAGTTCTGTGAAAAACATCATTGGTAGTTTGATAGGGATTGCATTGAATCTGTAGATTGCTTTGGGTAGTAGAGTCATTTTCACAATGTTGATTCTTCCAATCCAAGAACATGGTATATCTCTCCATCTGTTTGTATCATCTTTAATTTCTTTCGTCAGTGTCTTATAGTTTTCTGCATACAGGTCTTTTGTCTCCTTAGGTAGGTTTATTCCTAGGTATTTTATTTTTTGTTGCAATGGTAAATGGGAGTGTTTCCTTAATTTCTCTTCCAGATTTTTCATCATTAGTGTATAGGAATGCAAGAGATTTCTGTGCATTAATTTTGTATCCTGATACTTTACCAAATTCATTGATTAGCTCTAGTAGTTTTCTGGTAGCATCTTTAGGATTCTCTATGTAAAGTATCATGTCATCTGCAAACAGTGACAGTTTTACTTCTTCTTTTCCAATTTAGATTCCTTTTATTTCTTTTTCTTCTCTGACTGCTGTGGCTAAAACTTCCAAAACTATGGTGAATAATAGTGGTGAGAGTGGTTAACCTTGTCTTGTTCCTGGTCTTAGAGGAAATGGTTTCAGTTTTTCACCATTGAGAACGATGTTGGCTGTGGGTTTGTCATATATGGCCTTTACTGTGTTGAGGTAGGTTCCCTCTATGCCTACTTTCTGGAGAGTTTTCATCATAAATGGGTGTTGAATTTTGTTGAAAGCTTTTTCTGCATCTATTGAGATGATCATATGGTTTTTATCCTTCAATTTGTTAATATGGTGTATCACATTGATTGATTTGCATATATTGAAGAACTCTTGCATTCCCGGGATAAATCCCACTTGATCATGGTGTGTGATGATCCTTTTAATGTGCTGTTGGATTCTGTTTGCTAGAATTTGTTGAGGATTTTTGCATCTATGTTCATCAGAGATATTGGCCTGTAGTTTTGTTTTTTGTGACATCTTTGTCTGGTTTTGGCATCAGGGTGATGGTGGCCTTGTAGAAGGAATTTGGGAGTGTTCCTCCCTCTGCTATATTTTGGAAGAGTTTGAGAAGGATAGGTGTTAGCTCTTCTCTAAATGTTTGATAGAATTCGCCTGTGAAGCCATCCATATATATTTTTGAGTTAGTGTTTTCATTTTCCTTGGATAAATACTCAAGTAGAATTGATGGATCATATGGTAGCTCTATTTTTACTTTTTTGAGGAATCTCCATACTGTTTTCCATAGTGGCTGCACCAATTTACATCCCCACCAACAGTGCACAAGTGTTTCCTTTTCTCCACATCCTTGCCAACACCTGTTATTTCTAAGTGATGTTATTTTAAAATTTTCATTTTTAATTGTTGTTATTATATAGAAATAACATTGATTTTTAAAATATTGACCTTGTATCCAGTGACCTTGCTACATTCACAGCAGATTCTGTTATATTTTCTACATACACAGTCACATCATCAGTGAATCATGACAGTTTTATTTCTTCCTTTGCCATTCTTATAACTTTTATTTCTTTTTTTTTTTTTTTTGACTTATTGCATTGGCTAAGTACTGTAGTTCAGTGTTTTTAAAAATAGTGATAATGAGTATACATGTTCTGTTCTTGATTTCAGGGAGGAATACTTTTAGTATTTCACCATCAAGTATAATATTTGTTGCATGCTTTTTATAGATTCTTTTTATCAAATTAAGGACATATCCATCAGGGACTTCCCTGGTGGCGCGGTGGTTAAGAATCTGCTTGCCAGTGCAGGGGACATGGGTTCAATCCCTGGTCTGGGAAGATCCCACGTGCCGTGGAGCAACTAAGCCCATGTGCCACAACTACTGAGCCTGCGCTCTAGAGTCCGTGCTCCTCTACAAGAGAAGCCACCGCAATGTGAAGCCAGCGCACTGCAACGAAGAGTAGCCCCGGCTCGCCGCAACTAGAGAAAGCCAGCGCACAGCAACGAAGACCCAATGCAGCCAAAAAAAAAAAAAACTTAAATTAATCAATTAATTAATTTTTAAAAAAGAACATATCCATCTATTTCTAGTTTGCTAAGCTTTTTTTTTTTTTTTTTAATCATGAATGGGCATACAAGGAAATTTTTAATCTAACTCCTCTATTCTTAGTTTGGAGTATACCCAAACTACTCTGTAGTTTAGATTTCATATTATTAAGACTAAAAAAAATCCCTTACATTTTAATAATATATTCTTATGGGAGGTCTGTTATGCTTGATTATCTCCATTCAATTTACTATAAAATGGAGACAATAGTAGTATCTACTACAGGTTGTTTTGGGGAGATGAAATAATTATATATAAACTGTTTTAACAGTGCCTGAGAGGTAGCAAGAATTTTATAAACATTAGTTACTGTTACTTTATACTTCTTTTCACACGTGAAGGAAGCAAGGTTGAGAAAGGGTGAGTGACAACCAGCGGTGGACTTGGTCCTGAAAACTAGATATCTTTTTTTTTTTGGACTGTGCAGCTTGTGGGATCTTAGTTCCCTGACCAGGGATTGAACTGCAGTGAAAGCCACTGCAGTGATACCACCAAGTCCTAACCCCTGGACTTCTGGGGAACTCCCAGAAAACTAGATATCTGGACTCTCATCTCCTGGCTCTTTCCCTTACATCATTTTCCTTCAAGAGAGGATTCAGCGGCCTTTGACTAGTTTTACATTAGTAAGTCTCTTCATCATATTAAATGTTTTCAAAAGATGATAAAATTTTTTTTCCCTGAAAGGGATGGAAGGAACTCATGACATATTTTATAGGCTTCATGTCTTTTTTTTTTTTGAGTTTTGTTTTATTTATTTTTTATACAGCAGGTTCTCATTAGTTATCTATTTTATACGTATTAGTGTATATATGTCAAACTGTACTGACTGGAAAGGTCCTTTTATAGATAATTCTAGGTAGTCAGTGTACTTAGTGTACATGCTTCCTAAGTATGTCTCAGAATAGCAGAAGTATTTGAGAAAGAATTTTTTTGTCAAGTTCTTTCATATATAGACTCTTCTTACAAGTTAAGACAACCACATCACTCATGGCTGCCATGCAAAGAATCTTGTCTTCGATCAGCTCATTAAGGTATCTTTGTAAAGATAGTGTTTTTTTAAAGGCACTTTGCCAGCTCCCTCAAACATAACTCTGTAAATGGACAGCAAGAAAAACATGGCAAATCACTTCCATATGGCTCAAGGCAATGAGAAATTTTTTTGATTAATAACACATTCAGTACAACAAAATAACTTCCAAATCTGCCAGAGAGACACTAACTTATCTGCTACATTTATTTTCTGTTTGATTTTTTCAATGTTTTGACTCTTTAAAAACCCTCCTAAACTCCCAATTGGTTCATTTTTAAACAATAGCGTCTTCCAAGACGATCACCTGTTCATATTTGTCAGCCCTATCAAGCAAATAGCTGGTCTTAAAACTTATTTTAGAACCAGCTGCTTTAAACATATGCTTCAGTATTCAAGGGATGCTTTTTACAGACTCATCGGTTGATAAAATCATTAACATGTCATCTGCATATGCAAGTACTAGTTTGAACATCTAAACTACTCTGCTTCCTTCCACACCTGTCTAAATTGTAAACCAAGCAAGTTAGTTCACATCATAAATTCTCATCAAAGGGTTTTTAATTAAAACAAAAAGGACCAAATGGGCACCTACCCTTAATGTTTTCATTATCTGGATCTCACCATTCCTCCCAGACAGAAACTAATCACATCATTTTCACACTCTTGACAAATTGGAAAGGTATGATGTAAGACTGTGCAACTTTAAACATGTCATCTCCCATAAAGAGCTATTTTTTTCTTTTTCAAATAAAATAGGGTAAAAACTCAACTGTCTTTTATTCTGTATGTTTTACAGTTTCTCTTGGTATAATGAAACCATCTGCCACCTCTGTCCCTAACGCCTGGAATGAATCAAATCATCTTCCTTGCAAACATTGTTAATCTCACAGTAATCCCTCCTAATCACTTTGTAATCAGCACTCAGAGGGGCTAAAGTTCCTTGATTCTTAATCACGATATTTTAATCATCATTCTTGTGAGACAGCAGTTAGTAATCCCTGAATCTTGGGCTTATTTCTTCCCAACTTCCTAATTATTCCCTAGAACAAAGAACAGAAGCTCTCTAGATATGAGAAACCAGATCTCTCTGGCTAGAACTGGTTGGGAGAACATGACAGTCTCAGGGTGGTGCTTCTGATGACTGTTTGACTATTATTTTCAATTTTGGATACTGAAGACAGCTCCTTATTTTTTTTTACTTCCCAATTTTCCGTTGTTTTCTTTTATTTCCTTATTCTTTTCCCTTAATCTCTTTTTCCTTTATTGCACTTTTTACCTTAGCAAAATTTTGCATGAGTAACAGCTTATTTTTCTGCTTTGCATCCTTAAAAGGCTTTGGTTTCTGGATGTATAATTCCCTTTTTTATTCTTTCTCAAACTGAGAAAATTTCCCTCTATTCCTAGTTTGCTGAGAGGTTTTATCATGAATCAGTATTGGATTTGATCAAATGCTTTTTATGCATCTACCAATATGATCATATAATTTTTCTCCTTGGGACTGTTGGTGTGATGGATTACATTAATTGATTTTTGTCTCTATATATATATATTTTTTTTTTTTTTTTTTTTTTTTTGCGGTACGCAGGCCTCTCACTGCTGTGGCCTCTCCCGTTGCGGAGCACAGGCTCCGGACACGCAGGCTCAGCGGCCATGGCTCACGGGCCCAGTCGCTCCGCGGCATGTGGGATCCTCCCGGACCGGGGCACGAACCCGCGCCCCCTGCCTCGGCAGGCAGACTCTCAACCGCTGCGCCACCAGGGAAGCCCTGTCTCTATATTTTTAAGGTGCAATATTCTTACTCTTTTATATAACTTTACAATTTATTATTTCTTTTTCTTTACAATTTTTTTTCCCTGAAAGGGATGGAAGGAACTCATGACATATTTTATAGGCGTCATGTCTTTTTTTTTTTTGAGTTTTATTTATTTTTTTATACAGCAGGTTCTCATTAGTTATCTATTTTATACGTATTAGTGTATATATGTCAATCCCAATCTCCCAGTTCATCCCACCACCACCACCACCCCCTGCCACTTCCCCCGCTTAGTGTCCCTGCGTTTGCTTAGAGGCTTCATGTCTTGTTAATTGAATATTCCTTTCTCTTCATTCTTAATTTTTCTCCATCACCAAGTTTAATATTATGTGTTATTTCCTCATCTCACAATGTCTTTCATGGCCGTGTTTATATAACACTTATCATAAAATCTATTTTTATTCTTTAAATTTATTCATTTATTTAAAAAATATTATGGGGGGCTACTACGTTCCAGGCACAAAGCAGAAACTCATTCACCATTTAGTATGAGGCTCTACATCAGCTAAATATCTCTTACCTAGAATCTAAGTTGGAATTCTTGACCTTTAAGTAAACAATTGAGAAATGGGCCTTTTCCCTTGGTTACTTAAATAATAAAAATGGTCACTAAAGAGTTGGGTGCTCCTTTTATGATCTCTTCTTCCCAAACCCAATCCTGTAGCATATTTATCAATTTATCAAGTATAGACTTGATAACTAAGAGTGTTCTAATTGCATTGGAAGGGAATGAGTCTGGAGAGTGAAGGAAGAAAGGACCTGAGAAATCTTCTCTCTAAGAGTTTAGATTAGAAAAGTAATCACCTCATAACTTGTCTCAGTGCTTTTTGTTTCTCTCTACTCCCATCAGAGTAATCTCCCTCAAACATAGCACTGATTTTGTTTTAAAACAATTCAGTGGTTTTTAGTATGTCTACAGAGTTGTGCAATCTTCACCACAATCAATTTTAGAACATATTTATCATCCCCCAGAGGAACCCGTACCCCTTAAGTATCATGTCCCAACCCTCCCTTCTCTCCATCCAGCACTAGGCAACCACAAATGTGCTTTCTGTCTCTATAGATTTCCCTATCCTGGACATTTCATATAAATGGAATCGTATACTATGTGGTCTTTTGTGACTGGCTTCTTTCCCTTAGCATATTGTTCTCAAGGACCATCCATGTTGTAGGGTGTAGAGATACCACATTTTGTTTGTCCATTCACCAGTTGATGGACACTTGGATTGTGTCTACCTTTTGACTGTTATGAATATTGCTGTAAGGACATTCATTTACAAGTTTTTGTGTGAGCATATATTTTCATTTCTCTTGGGTATAAACTTAGGGATGGAATTTGTGGGTCATAATATAACCCTAGGTTTAACTCTTTAAGGAACTGCCACACTGTTTTCCAAAATGGCTGCACTATTTTACATTTCCACCAGCAGTCTGTGGTGGTTCCAATTTCTGCACATACTCGCCAACACTCATTACTGTCTGTCTTTTCTATTATAGCTAAACTAGTGGGTGTAAAGAGGTATCCCTTGTGGTTTTGATTTGCATTTCCCTTATGACTAATGGTGTTGAGCATCTTTTCATATGCTTATTGGCAATCTGTATATATTCTTTGGAGATATATCTATTCAGATCCTTTTCCCATTTTTAAATTAAATTATTTGTTTGCTATTGACTAATTTTCTTTTCTTGTGATGTCTTTGCCTGGTTTTAGTATCAGGGTAATACTGGTCTCGTAGAACAAGTTGGGAAGTGCTCTCTCACCTTCAAATTTTTGGAAGAATTCATAAAGAATTGGTATTAACTCTTCTGTAAATGTTTAGTAGAATTCACCCAGTGAAGTCAGCACTGATTTTTTTAACCTTTCTGTTAAAAACCCTTTAATGGTTACCAATTACTAATGAATTAGATACAACATCCCATATTGCACCCCTTATAAAGTCTCAATCTGCATTCCCAGCCGTATGTTCTACTATTCCCAACTAGTATCCCACTGACCACTAGTGATAGGCAACTTGACCACAGGCTGTCCCACTTGTTGCCTTGATTTAGGCTTCTCATGTACTTGTGTATCTCACTAGTCAGACTGCCATCCATCCTTAAGATATTTCAAATCTACTTCCACCTTGAAACCTTTTCTTGACTCTCCTGTTATATTAGTTTGGGTTTTCTTGGAATATTCCAACTAACTTACTCTAATACCCTTTTTAAAAAAATTTTTATTATTTTTAAAATTTTTGGCCACACCACACTGCTTGTGGGATCTCAGTCCTCCAACCAGAGACTGAACACGGGCCATGGCAGTGAAAGCCCCAAATCCTAACAACTAGGCCACCAGGGGACTCCCTCGAATAGCCATTTAAAAAAAATCTCGATCTCCACAGCATAGGACTTATTAAAGTCTTCATAATAGGTTTCCATAATTAATTAGTTTTAAAAGCCACCTTAATGGGGGAAGGCCCATTCCAGTTAAATTGGGACCTGTTAGTTACTCTGGTAATAACACTTAACTACCAAATGCTGTATGGAATCCACCGCGAACAGTATTTCTCTGTGAGTTCTTTTTCCAGTGTTCGAATAATTAACAAGAATTTTTGCTTGAGGAACTCATGATGAATGACTTCTCTGTGTTTCACCATATTTCTGAGGAAAATTCGTATTAAAAAATAGATTCAGTACTGAGGGAGGCTCTGCATGCCTTTTTGCTGACTTTCCAAGACTCAAAATAATGGTCTTCACAGTAGGGAACACCAAAGAAGCTAATGGCAGAGTTACAATGGTAAACGTTTTCTAAAAACGATTTCTTCTTCCAATAGCTAAAAAAAAAAGGTTTTCAGTATTTTAAAGCTGTGGTATAATTTTCTGTTAAGAAACTGTGTGGCCTTAGTAAATGTAGTATTTTATATATATATAACATTGCTTTTCAAGTACATATGAAGATTGCATTTTCTTAATATAGTTTTGAAATGTTTATGAGGGAATAAAATGCTAAAAACCTTCTCCTGTTTTGCCATATTTTGAGGGGATTTCTACATGAGTGAGTTAAGATTTATGACAAAGTGAATGCTGTACTAACATTGCTCATGTATATCTGTTTCCTAAATTTCATTAAGATAAAACTTTTTTTTAGTGAGGAATGAGTTAAGAAGGAAACTCTTTAAGATAACATTATCAACAAACATGTCATAGATCTATGCTATTATGTAAATGTTGTGACTACAGCCATATCTTTAGCTGACTTCAACAATATTGCCAGTTTTATCTCAACATTAGCTGTGGAGGTATGTTGGTATTGCCTCTATTATTACTATCAATCAAAAAATAATAAGAGCTATATTCATTTATCATCGCTTACTGTATACTAGGCAGGATGTCAGGCATTTATATTATCACTTAGCTCACAACAAACCAGCAAGGAAGGTATTTAGATTAGCTATGATTAGGTTCAGTTGTGAGTAACAGAAACCTAAAATAACAATGCCTTAAACAAGGGAAAATTTTATTTCTCTCACATAAAAGTCCACAGCTAGGCAGTCTAGGGCTGGTTTCACAGTTCTGCGCTTGTTGTAGTCTGTAGGGACCCAAACTCTTTCTCCCTGTTAAGTGACCACTAGCTGCAATGCCAACAGAGAGGAAAGGGATGAAGAAAAAGGGGGCAAAGGAAATGTACCAGCTTCCTTAGGAAGGTTTCTACAACATGATATTTCACTTAGAGCTCACTGGCCAGAACTTAGTCACATCAACACACCTATGTGGGTGGCCATGTGCCCAACTAAAAGTTGGGGGATCTAAAACATTGAGAAAGGAAGATAAGATATCGGGGGACAACTAGATTCCTTCTCTGAGACAATATTATTAGCTCTATTTTATAGATAAGAAATCTAATCCTTAGAACTATCAATTAACTTGTCCAAATTCATCGGTTTAATACATGTTTCAGAGAAGATTTATAACTAGATTTGTCTACCTGAAAGTTCTATGCTATTGGAGCAGGAGAAAAGGGGATGGTGTAATAGTAATTTCTTTTAGAAGCCTAGTAATATTGCCTTAAATGACGTCTCAGTTAGTTATTGCTATGTCACAAATCATTCCAAACTTAAACAATATGCATTTATTTTGCTCAGGAATCTACAGGTTGGCTGAGCAGTTCTGCTGATCTGAGGCCATCTCGGCTGTATCTCTGCCTGGAGGTTGGCAGGGGGCTAATCTGGAACTGCCTTTGCTCTGATAACTCGACATTGCTCCACACGGCCTCTCACCCTCCAGCAGGCTAGCCTGGGCTTGGTCTTGTAGTATGGCAGCAGTCCAAGAACAGAAGCATGCAAGACTTCTTGAGGCACTGGTTCATAATCGGCTCAATGTCATTTCCACTACATTCTATTAGCAAAGTAAATAACAAGACTAGCCCAGATTCAAGGGTTGGGGAAATAGTCTAAATCTCTTGATGAACCGCAAGTCACATTGGAAAGAGCATGGATCCAGGAGACCACTTACAAATACAACATTTTCATCTGCTACACTGAACCTGGATTAAGTCTAGGAAGGGATACAGAGGAAAAGAATCTGTGGCTAAAGATTTCATCATTGTCCTGTGAAACTGTAATTAATCCTGAAGTGCATTTTTCTCTAAAATAAAATGTCCATGTTAAATCTTAATTAAAAGTGTGTGGATGTCTTCAGGTTCTTGAGAAAGAGAATGAAAAGAGTTAGCTTTTTTTTCTTGATTGTTTGGACCAGTTTGTTTATTCATTCACTTAACAAGAAAGCACTGAGTCCCTACCATGGACTGAGCACCTTGCTAGGCACTGAGATATAATGATTAGCAAATCTAAAAAGGGTGCCAACTTTCATGGAGTTTACCCCTGGGGTTGGGGAGATGAGACATTAATTAATTTCACAAATAAATGCATTATGACAAAATGCAAAGAGTGACATGAAGTAAACGTATATGATAACATGAGACTTTCTAAAACAAAGCTGATCTGGCCTGGGGCATCCAGGAAGGCTTTCTTTTTTACAGTACGCGGGCCTCTCACTGTTGTGGCCTCTCCCATTGCGGAGCACAGGCTCCGGACGCGCAGGCTCAGCGGCCATGGCTTACGGGCCCAGCTGCTCTGCGGCATGTGGGATCTTCCGGGACCGGGGCACGAACCCGTGTCCCCTGCATCAGCAGGCGGACTCTCAACCACTGCACCACCAGGGAAGCCCAGGAAGGCTTTCTTGAAGAAGAGATGTTCAAGTTGAGATACGAAGGATAAGTTAGAATCAAGAGTGTAGGGATAGAGGACAGGGTTCAGGTAAAGAAACAGCATGCTATAGGTCCTAAAGCGGCAGCGAGCCTGGCACTTATGAGGACTGAAATGAAGCCACTACGGCTGAAAAACAGAGTGAGAGGAAGCAGGTTGTAAGATGACATGGAAGGGCTAATGGCTGTCAGATTATGTTGGGCCTTAGGTGATTATGAGAAACCCTGTCTTAAGTCAGACACAGAAAGACAAATGTCATATCATACTGCTTATATGTAGAATCTAAAAAAAGGATACAAATGAACTTATTTTCAAAACAGAAGTAGAGTCACAGATGTAGAAAACAAACTTATGGTTACCAGCGATGGGGGGTGGATAAATTGGGAGACTGGAATTGACATATGCACACTACTATATATAAAATAGATAACTAATACGGACCTACTGTAGAGCACAGGGGACTCTACTCAGTGCTCTGTGGTGACCTAAATGGGAAGGAAATCCAAAAAACAGGGGATATACGTATATGTATAACTGATTCACTTTGCTGTACACCTGAAACTAATACAACATTGTAAATCAACTATACTCCAATAAAAATTCAAGAAAAACAAAGAAACTTTGTCTTTATCTTCAGAACAGAAAAGAGTCATAGTAAATGACATTGTTCTTTGCTGTCAAAGAATTTCATACCAATAACTATTGGGAAGCTTAAGTGTCAAGCCAAAAGAGGGGCTTTGCCCTGACATGGTTCTCATCGAGTGAGTTCCATTTGTGGAGTGCGTGTGTGTGTGTGTGTGAGAGAGAGAGAGAGAGAGACGGAGGCAGAAACAGAGAGAGACTGAGACACAGAAGGAGAGACACAGAGGACGGCGTGTGGTGGCCCATTCCTATGGCTGAACTGTTGGCTGGTCTGGTTTTCGTTCAACAGTTCTGTGACTGACATTTGATTCTGCTGCCTCTTTAGAATAAGGTCTTTTATAATTTCCTCCCATTTCTCTGCATGATTTCTGCCCATCACTGGGTAAAGCAGAATTATTCCTAATGGGTTTTTGATTTGTTCTTTGGAGCCCCCGTTTTTAGTAAGCACACAAAAAAACTATTCATCCACATTGCTACCTTATACGAAACGTTCCTTCTAAAGTTAAATTCTACAGGCTGGGCAGCATAAACAGTCAAGAAAAAAAAAATTCACTGTACGCCATTTCTAAGAATCTGGCACCAAACAGTCCTCTAAGGTTTGTTTAAACAAGAAATGTAGTAAAAGAGAGAGAATTTTCACAGTGATGATGGCCTGCACCACAGAAATCACACATTTGAGTCCTGGTCACTGCAGGAGCATTAAGGAGGCTGTCAGTGAAGCTTCCCTCTAGGGGAGAGCCAATGGGAAGATTTCTTCACTTTGGAAATTCTGCATCTTTTCGTTTTTCTAAGGATAGTTTCAGCTTTTTTAGGCTTAGCACATGTCAATACTTGAGAAGACGGTCGGAGAAAAGCAGCTGGAAGTGAAAATAATTTGCTTTAAGCACTTAAATGGTTCTTTTGTGACATTATGCTATTCAGTGGCTTTCAATCAAGTTGATCTTAATTTTCTAGCCACTTCGCTTCTAATTCGATCTCGTAAAACAACCTAGCAACTTCGGCATTAAGGACAGCACTGGGCAGGGCTGCAGTCAGGACGTTGTTTTTCTGTGCCGCCTGCCCAGGACTTTATTTTTTCTGCCTGCCCAGGACTTTATTTTTTTTGGCGGGGTGGAGCAGTGAGGCTTCTGGGATCTTAGTTCCCAGACCAGGGATCGAACCCATGCCCGCAGTAGTGGAAGTGGGGAGTCCTAACCACTGGACCACCAGGGAAGTCCCCTGCCTGCCCACAGTTGTGTCAGTCTTCTTTCCCCCATCTTAGCTGCCCACTCCCTGCTCAGAGCTCTCTGTAAATTCCCACCTGGCTGCAAATTATTGCTCAGGTGTTAATTTAATCACAGAATTTAATATTATACCTCATATTTTGTTCTGAAGCATTCCTAGACTCATAGGATGCTTAGAGCTGAGAGGGTCATTCATTCATTCATTCATTCATAGTCATCACGTATTTGTGCTTTGTGCCAGGCGTTGCTCCAGGCCCTCAAAAGCTTCCATTCCAATAGAGGGGGTGGATATGCAGAAAAGCCATTTTAACCCAATCAAATAAATGCTATTATGGAAGTGTGAGTGTGTAATAGTCAAGAACAAATCTGACTCCATATTGGATCTGTTTCTTTTACTTTAACCTTTGTATTCTATTGCTTTGGCTACAAGTTAAGAATGTTGCCTGTAGCCTGAAACATATAGGATAGCCCATTCTCAAGGCTCTGACCTTTAAAGGTATAAAACTTTTCCATTCATATAGAGATAAAAAGTTGCAGAACAGAGAATAACATTTGTCTCGTTGGAGGTTTACAGGAGCATCAGCATCTGACCTACATGGACAGCTGCAAGAACAAAGGATTCCAGCACCAAGAAGTCTGCAGCCACCAGCCACACCCCCTCCCCTTTTAGAATAAAAGAAGCCTGCGTTCTAACTCGCGTATGATGGTTCTTTGGGACACGAGTCCACCATCTTCTTGGTCTGCTGATTTTCTGAATAAAGCCACTATTCCTTGCCCCAAGAACTCGCCTCTCAATTTATTGGCCCGTCGTGTGGTGAGCAGTATGCGCTTAGACACGGTAACAAGCAGAGTACAAGGGACTCAAAGGAGAAGTAGTTTGTCGGTCTGTCGGGAGAAGACTGTGAAGGCTTCCCAGAGCTGGCAGTGGGCAGATAATACTCAGAAAACAGATGTAGGAATAATGTTTCCATTGGAGAGCAACATGTACAAAGACATGGAGAAGCTGAGGGATCACTAGTGGCTGAAGAGTGCTTTGAGTAGACTGCAAGCAGGAAAGCCACTGCCAATGGCCTTGAAATGCTGGGGTAACATCTTATTTATTTATTTACTACTTACTTTTGGCTGCGTTGGGTCTTCGTTGCTGCCCGCGGGCTTTCTCTAGTTGCGGCGAGCAGGGGCTACTCTTCGTTGTGGTACGAGGGCTTCTCATTGCCATGGTTCTCTTGTTGCAGAGCACAGACTCTAGGCACGTGGGCTTCAGTAGTTGTGGCACATGGGCTCAGTAGTTGTGGCTCATGGGCTCTAGAGAGCAGGCTCAGTAGCTGTGGTGCACGGGCAAGGAAGTCCCTGGGGTAACATCTTGAAGGACCTTGAATGTCTGGGTCTAAATGGAAGAGAATTTAGATTTTAAACTAGTAGCAATGGGAAAATCATTGAAGATTTTTTCAGCAGATATTTTATGTTAGAATGTTCACTCTGGAACTGAGGGATATGGATGGGGTAGAAGGTGGAATCAGTGAGATTGAAGTCAGGGAAAGCAAGAAAGAGGCTATTGCAATAGTCCAGGCAACAGATGAAGGCCTGAGCTAGGGCAGTGACTCTGGGAATAAAGGGGAAAGATGTTTAGGACAGAAAGATTAACTGGACGGAACAGTGGGGAATATAAAATGAACCCAGGCTTTTCTGGCTTCACTGATCGGAGGGAAGTTTGTACCATTCATCTATACAAAATCTAGATATTTTCAGAACAGTTTAGGGCTGAAAGAAATGATGAATTCAGTTTTGTGCTTTCTAGGTTCGGACTGAAGACATGGGAACCTGGAAATATGACGTGAGAAAAGTCTGAGAAAGGGTCAAGGACAGAATTGTGGGGTACTCCACACTTAAAGATTAGAGATGACCTCAACTCTAATAGATTCCAGGTCCCACCCTAGATGATTTAGAAGGTCTAGGTGAGCTTTAAGAATCTGTTTATAATAAGTTCCTCAGGGGATTCTGATTGACAGCTAGAGCTGAGGACCACAGATCAAGTCCCACCCTCCTCCAAGAAACAGCCAGAGCCTGAGGTCAAGAGGGTGGAATGACTTTCCCAAGGTCACAGAACTCCCTAGAGGCAGAGTGCAGCTCAGATTCCCAATATACAATCCTTCCTCTGCAGCACTCACTTCTCCATTTAGATTTTATTGTCTTTGTCTTATTTAGATTTTAAAACCACAGTGGGGTTTCCCTGGTGGTTCAGTTGTTAAGAATCCGCCTGCCAATGCAGGCGACACAGGTTTGATCCCTGGTCGGGGAAGATCCCACATGCCACAGAGCAACTAAGCCCGTGCGCCACAACTACTGAGCCTGTGCTCTAGAGCCCGCAAGCCACAACTACTGAAGCCCGCGCGCCTAGAGCCCGTGCTCTGCAACAAGAGAAGCCACCGCAATGAGAAGCCCGTCCACCTCAACAAAGAGTAGCCCCGCTCGCCGCAACTAGAGAAAGCCCGTGCGCAGCAACGAAGATCCAACACAGCCAAAACTAATAAATTAAAAAAAAAAAAAAAAAAAACCCACAGCGGATGGTCTGCACCTCCATCCTCTGTTTTTAAAATGCAATCAGTTATAATAGCAAGTCTGGCTGAGTGGTAGATTTGGTGGACTGAGGGAGAAATGTCCCTCACGAGTTCATGCCACGGGTCTCCTAACAATTCTATCTTGTACAGCACTCCCATTTGTAGAGAGAAAACATTATCAGTGGCTGTCTTAACATTTTGCTAGCAGCTTTTTGTTGGATCTGGACTGGGACCTAACATCTTTGTATATAATCTAGACCATGGAAGAGAAAAATTGCCCGTCTTTTTGTGGGAGATGCTCAGGGGGAGAAAAATAGACCCAGAATCTATAAGATTTTAAGTATTTATGGTTGATGCAGAAATAAAAGACAAGACAGTGGTGTTTAGAAAAGTTGGGATCTCATTGGTCGTGGGAAACCTTATGTGAATACCAGGATTTCTCTCCAGTTCTTCTCTCCTTTGGGGCATGTATGGCCCTTGGAATGAGTCACAATAACGTGACTTGCTTTAGGCAAAGAAATGCATCACTCCTAGATGGAATAAACATTTGAAACTTCTCCATTCTCCATGATTCGTGCCTCTGAGAATTGGGGATGATTCGTTTACAGCAGCATAGTTTAGTGTAATCTGACTAATGCACCGATCAACAGAAAATATGCACAGGAAGCAGGCAACTAATAACCCAGACCTTGAAGTGTCACAAAAGGGAAAGATCTCTGCAGGCTACAGTAGTCATAGAAGGCAATGCTGGTCAACTGGAATAATGGGACATAGACCGGATGCAGTTCAGCAGAGAAAAATTCAGGATTATGCACTTGGAGTTGAAAAGAGAACATGTTCAAAGGCAAGGTGCCAGCCACTCAAAGGCAGTTGGCTGGAAAATTAAAAGTATAGCTTTAGTGGGTAGCCAGTTGACCGGGAGGAATTGTCACAGCCCTGCAGTTCTGCTGATTGAAAAAAGTGCAAGCAGAGAACTGTGGCGAATGAAAAGCATGTCTGTATCATGAGGTAATTGCTACACTGCTCTGCACAGACCAGAACTGTAACAGAGCTGGGCTGGCTCTGGTCTCCATCGTTCAATGGGATTGAGAGAATGTGGAGAGAGTTCAGAGCAAAAGCAAAATAGTCATTCAGTGACCAGCAAAGAAGGGCTAAAGACCTGGGATTACTTAGCCTAGAGAGAAAAAGCTTCAGGGTCACTTGAGAAGCGTCAGCACTGAACATAAACTTCGGAAGAGCCACGGCACAGAGGATGATGGCTGTTTTTTCTCTGTTGCCAAGAACACAAAAAGAATGGGCTTATTAAAGTTAAACAAAAGGAAGAATTTCCTGACCCCAAGGGTTGTTTGACACCGGATAGGATGGGAGATTTCTCTCTGGAGGACTTTACGAAGATCAATGTTCTTTTGAACGTAATGGATTCACTGGGTCCTTCCTGAAGCGAAGGGATGGAAGGTTCTCAGTCTCTTTTCCGCCGTGACCCAGGTGATGGATGATGTCTGCTGTGGGACACACTCCCATGGGCATGCTGTTTTACACAACCCCCAGTATGCTACTGGCAGTTGCATTCTTTTCCTTCCTCTCAAGAAAACATATCAGAAGGTGAGCAGGATCACCACAAATCCTCTTTTTTAAAAAAGGTAAATGTTTGTAAGTGTCAATATTTTAAATTCTTGTTTGTAGAAATAACCTGTGATATGATGACTCAACGTTGATTTAACAAATGGTAAGTGAGTGAGGGGTGTGTGTGTGCGTACTGTGTGTGGGATATCTAAGGCTACATCAACCTGCAGCAACGATTCAGTATGATAAATGCAGTTATGTGGGAAATGTGATCTGCTGTGAGACCATGGGGAAGGGCTGATTAGCTGGTCCTTGGAGGTCCAGGAAGGCCTCCAAAGGAAGATGTGTATGAGCTGAGGTCCACAGGGTGAGGAGAAGAAAGCTGGTCAATAGAGAAGGAAAGGCAAGAAAGTAGGGAGTGCTGGTGTGTGAAGCCTTGGAGGCTGGAAGCATCTGGAGGAATAGAGAAATGGGAAAGTATCTGAACACAGACCTGGGTCTGAGGGGAGTGGGTGATGACAGGAGACAAGGTGGCTCTGCAGGACACAGGGCTCTCAGGGTCCTGCCAGCCATATTGAGAAGCTTGCGTTCCATCCTAGGAGCATAGTGGGGTCAGAGGGCTGTGTTATGCAGGGACGGACAAGATCAGGTTGATATTTCAGAAAGTTTGTGCAGTATTCTGGCTGCCATGTGGAAAACTGGTTATTAGAGAGGCTTTGAAATTAATCTGGCCTGGATTTGAATCTATGTTCTGTATGACTAGCTGTAAGATATTTGACAAATGGATCTCACTGAATCTCAGTTTCCGCATCTGTAAAATAGACAGCATACCGCCTGTCTGACAGGGTGTCTCTGAGGATAAACTTAAGTATTGTACGGAAAAGGCCTGTCTGATCCCCTGATGCGGGTGCTCAACAAACACTGGCTCCCTTCTCTACGAAATCATAATCAATTAGCAAATGATAAAGACACTTGACACAGTACAGAATCAAACAATTCTTTTTCATTTGAGAGTGATTATCGCATGGGTAGTTTCTACGGTCCTCTGAAAACTATCGAGACCAAACTAGATTTTCCTGCAGCTCTTTAATCATCTTTGTGGTTCTTTGCTGAGCCCTCTCCAATTTTTCAAAACTCCTTTTCAATTGTGGAGACCACAGCTAGATTAGTCACCAGAGAGAATTCGTGATAATGAGATCCGCATACTGCAGTCACTCGCGCTGCTGCCTTAGCCACGAAAACCCAGTCAGCTGGTCCCTGTCGCCGAATGGGTTGTGTTCCAGAAGTTCATTAGTAAGTCCGTTGTTTGGAACACAGAAAGCCTTTCCCCATAGAAACAGAATTATAGATGGTGGCTTGTTTCCCAGGCCAGTGCATAAAAATCTATTTAATGCACATGCAGCTGAGCCAGGGCCTGGCAATAATAGTCACTCAAGCCCTTGACTTGCCTAAGCCCCAGTGGGATTCCCAGTCCCATGGAGCCCTGAGAACCTCTGAACCTTGCGCTTGCAAACTTGAGCCCTCTGAGGGAGATGTGAAGTGGGCTGACAGCCTTTGGGGAGACCATTATTTGCAGCATAATTGCAAAGAACACTTCCTTGAACTAGACCTTTACCCGAAATTGGACCTATTAGCACATAAGCAAGTAATCAAGAGCTATCCGATGGTAAACACACCTACAATATGCCAGATACTTTTCCTAAGTCTACCTAAGTTATCTTTAATCCTCACGAGCATCTTGTAAGAAAAATATTCTTCTTATTCTTCCCGTTTTGCTGGTGTCTTGAGAAGACTTTGTGTGGTCCAGAAACAGGCAGGTAGAAGGTGTGGGGAGTGATGCAGGGAGCCTGGGCATTGGTCTTGCAAAACTGAGAGCTTTTCCACTGCACAACACTGCCTCCCAGTGGACTATGCTAGACACATACCCTAGTGTCACTAAATCAACTATGTATGATTTCCCAGTGAAGTAACAAGTTCTTCATTCATACATCCAACAAAGAATCTTTGAGTGCTTCCAATGAGCGAGGCCTTGGGAACACAAAATCATATTAGACTTGGTGTTCTCACAGAGTAGTTGAGAAAAGGAACAAGTAAATCAAGGGTTGAAAAAAAAAAGAGAGAGATTACACAGAAACCCAGAAGAGAGAGAGATTAATCAGGCTAGGGCGGTGGTGATGGTAAGCCAGGAAGGCTTCCTGGAGAAGGTGAGATGAGCTGAGTTTTGAAGGATGAGTTGGAGTTAGATGTAAATCTATATGACAAAGGGTCAAAGGATATTCTTTCTTTCCAGAAGGAATAGCATGTCTAAATGCATTGGGACAAAACACACGTTAAAAATAGGTTAAGCATTTCTTTGACCCATCTGCTTTTGTGATATGTCAGCAACATGCCAAGATGGAGTAGCTGATAACTTACTTTGTGGGATAGTAGACAAGTGAAAATAGTATTTATTGTAGCTTTAATGTACCTTTCTTTCATAGTGATGTTTTTAGATTCCTTATATATTTAAATATATATATTTGTATTTTTTCTGTGAACTGTCTATATTTTATTGATTTCTCTATTGGGTGTTTTGGTCATTCAAAGATTGATTTGTAAAGAAATGAAAACACTAATTCGAAAAGATATCTGTATCCATGTTCATTGCAGCATTATTGACAATAGCCAAGATATGGAAACAACCTAAGAGTCCATCAATGGATGAATGCATAAAGAAGCTGTCACACACACACACACACACACACACACACACACACTGGAAAGTTACTCAACCATAAAAAGAGAAGGAAATCTTGCCATTTGTGACAACATGAATGGAACTTGAGGGCATAATATTAAGTGAAGTGAGACAGAGAAAGACATAGACTATATGATCTCACTTATATGTGGAATCTAAAACAAAAACAAAAATAAAAACACCTTGGACTCATAGACACAGAAACAGATTGGTGGTCGCCAGAGGCAGGGGCTGGGGAGTGGGCAAAATGGGTGAAGGGGGTCAAGAGCTACAAACTTCCAGTTACAAAATTAATGTCACGGGGATGTAATGTACAGCATAGTGACTATGGTTAATAACACTGTGTTGTGGGCTTCCCTGGTGGCGCAGTGGTTGGGAGTCCGCCTGCAAATGCAGGGTACACGGGTTCGTGCTCCGGTCGGGGGGGATCCCACATGCTGCGGAGCGGCTGGGCCTGTGAGCCATGGCCTCTGAGCCTGCGCGTCCGGAGCCTGTGCTCCGCAGCGGGAGAGGCCACAACGGTGAGAGGCCCGCGTACCGCAAAAAAAAATAAAAATAAAAATAATACCGTGTTGTATATTTGAAAGTTGTTGAAAGAATAGATCTTAAAAGTTCTCATCACAAGAAAAAAGTTTGTATTTATGTATGGCGATGGACACCAATTAGGCTTATTGTGGTGATCATTTTGCAATATGTACAAATACTGCCACTAATATAATGTTACATGTCAATCATGCCTCAATTAAAAAAACTGATTTGTAAGAGCTCCTAATTCATTGTGTGTGTGTGTTTTTTTTTTTTTCCCCGGTACGCGGGCCTCTCACTGTTGTGGCCTCTCCCGTTGCGGAGCACAGGCTCCGGACGCGCAGGCTCAGCAGCCATGGCTCACGGGCCCAGCCGCTCTGCGGCATGTGGGATCTTCCCGGACCGGGGCACGAACCCGGGTCCCCTGCATCGGCAGGTGGACTCTCAACCACTGCACCACCAGGGAAGCCCTGTGTGCTCTTTTTATCTTTTGATTTTTTAAGAAATCTTTTTCTAAAAACCTTCCCCAACTTGGATTATTATTTAAAAATTAGGTTCTCTTTTTACCTTCAAATCTTTGATCTGGCAGAAATTTGGTCCAGTTGGTGTAAGGAGTCTTGTAGCAATGCCAGTACATTTCTCAGCCTGCCTTGTAGCTTTTCACCCTCAAGGCTGGGAGCCGGGAGCCAGGCTCCACAGGTGAAACTGGGGCAGAGATGGGCTTCCCCTCACGTGAAAAGAGTCTAAGAAAGTTGGGGCCGCCACACAGGCTGCAGCTGAGAGGAAGGTACCCGTTCACACTGGCAGGATGGAGCAAAGAGCAGCTCGGACAGAACCAAGTCTAAGCTGCCCGGTGTCCCTTCACCACGTGGCCCTCCCCCCAATTTCTGTTGAATGAGAAAACGTGGTCCTTGATGCAGGCAGCAACAAACCTGCCACAGAAGAGTGAGCTCACACAAAGCCAACCACACACACAAACACGGGCACAGGCACACGCCCTACAGCAAAAGAAAATAAACAAAACAAAAATTTTGAAGCACAAGAAGAAAACTAGCACTAAGAAAACCAACACATGGAAGGGGAGAGGGATACATTGGGAGAATGGGATTGACATATACACACTACTATATAAAAAACAGATAACTAATAAGAACCTACTGTATAGCACAGGGAACTCTACTCAGTACTCTGTAATGGCCTATATGGGAAAAGATATAACTGATTCACTTTGCTGTACATCTGAAACTAACACAAGATTGTAAATCAACTATACTCCAATAAAAATTAATTAAAATATAATGATTCAGGGCTTCCCTGGTGGCGCAGTGGTTGGGAGTCCGCCTGCCGATCCAGGGAACGCGGGGTCGTGCCCTGGTCCGGGAAGATCCCACATGCTGCGGAGCGGCTGGGCCCGTGAGCCATGGCCGCTGAGCCTGCGCGCCCGAAGCCTGTACTCTGCAACGGGAGAGGCCATGGCAGTGAGAGGCCCGCGTACCACCAAAAAAAAAAATAAACAAAAAATAATGATTCAATAGGGGTTTAGATAGGAAAATCAAAACGTGTTTTGAAATTCAGTAATTCTATATTTCCAAAGCAAGTGACATTTAAAATTAAAAAAAAAAAAAAGAAAACCAATACACTAAACAGAAGATAATTTAACTACTAATAAAAAACCACTGGCAGCCTCCCCACCAAAATCTCTTTTCAGTCTATGAGGACTAATCTCATTACACCTTCAGCTGTGCTCAGTCACTCCCTGGACATCCAGGTCACTCCTCCACTCCTACCCTCCTCATCTCCATATGACTTCACCCTTCCCTTATCCTGGCCACGTCTCCCATCCCTCCTCAAGCCCCAAAACACTTACCCCCAGCCCCTGGCCATTAGAACACCCCCTACATCCTCTACCTCGTTTCTGAGTGATTCCCTCAGCTCCTTGCTCTAAACTAAACGTGGACCTCCCCTGAGGTCACTGCTTCCGCTGTTGTCCTCTTCCCAAACGCCCCCCCCCCAACCCGCACCCTGGTACCGCTGGGCCTGAAGCTGTCCTTCCTTCTCACCCACTATCCATACACCTTATTGCTGCATTATCATCTGACCCAGGGTTACTCCTGCCATGATTCAGTAACTGCAGCTCCTACTTCACTGTCTGTCTCTCCAAGTTCACTCCTGTCTTAATTCTTGGTGACTTTTTTTCTTTTTTGGTCTCGCAGCTTGCCAGATCTTAGTTCCCTGACCAGGGATTGAACCCGTGCCCCCTGCAGTGGAAGCACGAAGTTTTAACCACTGGACCGCCAGGGAGGTCCCTTGGTGAGGTTTAATATACACATTGATGGTCGTTTCCATACCCAGGCTTCTCAGTACCTTGAATCCCCCTTGTCATCTCCTCTTCCCCATCTCCACTTACCTCAGAGGTCATTCTCTAGACTTTGTCACTACCAATCACTGCATCCCCTCCGTCAATTCCAAGTACCCCACTCTCTGAGCGAGATCTCCTGTCTCTCCAGCTCACTTTTTAAAACACTGAGGTATAACTGACATATATTATATTAGTGACAGATGTACAACATAAAGATTTGATATTTGTATATATTGCAAAAATGTTTGCCACAATAAATCTATTTAACATCCATCACCACAGAGTTACAAGCTTTTTTCTTGTGATGAGAACTTTTAAGATCCATCCTTGGGACTTCCCTGGTGGCATAGTGGTTAAGAATCTGACTGCCAATGCATGGGACACGGGTTGGAGCCCTGGTCCGGGAAGATCCCACATGCCGCGGAACAACTAAGCCCGTGCACCACAACTACTGAGCCTGTGCTCTAGAGCCCACGAGCCACAACTACTGAGTCCACGTGCTGCAACTACTGAAGCCCAGGCAACTAGAGCCCATGCTCTGCAACAAGGGAAGCCACCGCGATGAGAAGCCCACGCACCGCAACGAAGAGTAGCCCCTGCTTGCTGCAACTCGAGAAAGCCCGTGCACAAGGAAGGAAGACCCGACGCAGCCAAAAATAAATAAATAAATAAATTTATTTATTTTTAAAAAAAGATCTATTTTTTTTAGCAACTTTCAAATATAAAACACAGTATTGTTAACCATAGTCACAATGCTGTACATGACGTCATGAGGATTTTTGTTTTATAACCAGAAATTTGTACCTTTTGACCCCTTTCACCCACACCGCACCCCTCACCTCTGGCAACCACCCATCTGCTCTCTGCATCTATGAGCTTGTTTTTTTTCCCTCAAGATTCCACATGTAAGTGAGATCATACTGTCTTTGTCTTCCTCTGACTTATTTCACTCAGCATAATACCCTCAAGTTCCATCCATGTTATCCCCAAATGGCAAGATTTCCTTCTTTTGTTATGACTGAATAATATTCCATTTTATATATATATATATATATATATATATATATACACACATACATATCTCACATTTTCTTTATTCACTCACTAATGGACACTTAGGCTATTTCTGTATCTTGGCTACTGTAAATACTGCTGCAATGTGCATGGAGGTTCCAGCTCACTTCTTCTAGAAGCACAACCCTAATCTTTTCACCACCCCTCTCTTCCCCATGCCCTCTCTCTATCCTTCCCAAGTTAAGTTCCATGGTCAAATAGCATAATTATTCCTTTGCATGTACCCTCAATTACCAAGGCCCTTTCTCACCTTATACTAGAAATTTAATCATACATTAAATATTCTTTTGTGTCTGGCTTCTTTGCTCAACATTATGTTTATGAAATTTCTCTTTTTTGTTGAGTGTAGCTGCCATTTACTTATTCTCATTGTTGTATAGCGCCCTATGATATGAATACCCCACAACTTATTTCTTCATTATGCTGTTGATGGACATTTGCTTCCAGCTTTTTTCTAGTGCTGCTGTGAACATCTTCGTACCTCTCTTCTGTGCATGCATTTCTGCATTGGAGTGGAATTGCTGAGTCACAGGGAAAGTACTTCTTCAGCTTTAATAGGTGACGCTAAACTGCTTCACGATGGTTGTACCAACGTATAATCCCAGCTGCAGTGTATGAAAGTTTCAGTGGCTGGCATCCTTTCTCACATTTGTATTGTCAGTCCTTTTAAAGTTAGCCATCCTGGTGAGATTGTAATTGTATAACACTGGGATTTTAAATTTGTATTTCTCTGATTAAGGAAGTAAAGCACTTCCGTGTATATTTATTGGCCATTTGGATAACACTTTTGCAGTGTCTTGCGCATTTCACTAATGGGTTGTCTGTATTTTCGTGTTGATTTCTACAAATTCTTTATAGGACTATGAGTTAAATGTGTTGCACGTAACCTCTCCCATTCTGTTGCTTGCCTTTTATTCTCTTGCTTTTTTGATGAAAAGAAGTCTTAATTTTAGGGAAATCTCATTTATCAATCTTTTCCTCTATGGTTAAGAGTCTATGGTTTTGAGTCCTATTTAAGAAATCTTTTTCTACCCTGAGGTTATGAAGTTAATTTAGATTCTTTTCTAGATTTTGTTGCCTTTCACATTTAAATCTACAAATATTTTGGAATTTTGGTGTGAGGTAGTATTCAAGTTTATTTGATTTTTTCCTTATTTGGAAATTGTCCAGAACTATTTAATGAAAAGACTATTCTTTCCCTATTACTCTGTGTGATGTATTACATCTCTGTCATGAATTGCAAGTCCATACATGTGAGGGTCTGTCTCTGTTCATTTAATAAAATTTATTGTTATAAGAATGTATTCATCTCAAGCAAATTTTCAAATGTACTGCCATAAAATTGTTCATAATATCCTCCTACTGTCTTTTCAATGTCTGAAAGATCTGTAGTGATGTTTCCTTTTTCAATTTTGATATTGGTAATTTGTGCCTTTTTTCTTTTTAAAATCAGTCTTACTAGAGATTTATCAATTTTATAAGTATTTTCAAGGACCAATTTTTGGCTTTTCCATTCTTTTACTTTAACCTTTCTGTATCCTTATGTTGTAAACATACAACTGAGCATATGTGTATCTATGTGTGTGTCTATGTATCCGTACCTAATAGCATAAGATCAAATTATATGAAGAAGAAAATATGCTCATATATTCAGTTCTAATATATACATGCAAATTAAATGCCTCAGTGGGGGAAAAAAACGTTCAGTACTACACAATCCATGGTTGGTTGAAACTTGTGTTGTTCAAGGATCAACTGTAAAATAATATAGGGAAAGCACTTAGAATAGGACACTGGCACATAACAAGTGCTAAATAAATGATAGCTGATCTTTTAAAAATTTTCTTATTTTGGTGTTTTGTGTTTTTTTTTTGCTAATTGTGTTGTCTTGTACATAGCAAGTCACTGAATGTTGTTTTAAAAATGTGTTTTGGGGGCTTCCCTGGTGGCACAGTGGTTAAGAATCCGCCTGCCAATGCAGGGGACATGGGTTTGAGCCCTGGTCCAGGAAGAACCCACATGCCACGGAGCAACTAAGCCCGTGCACCACAACTACTGAGCCCACGTGCCACAGCTACTGAAGCCTGTGCACCTAGAGCCCATGCTCTGCAACAAGAGAAGCCACGGCAATGAGAAGCCCACGCACTGCAACGAAGAGTAGCCCCTGCTCACTGCAACTAGAGAAAGCCCGTGCACAGCAACGAAGACCCAACACAGCCAAAAATTAATTAATTAATTTAAAAAAAATGTGTTTTGGGGGCTTCCCTGGTGGCGCAGTGGTTGAGAGTCTGCCTGCCGATGCAGGGGAGATGGGTTCGTGCCCCGGTCCGGGAAGATTCCACATGCCACTGAGCGGCTGGGCCCATGAGCCATGGCTGCTGGGCCTGCAGGTCCGGAGCCTGTGCTCCACAACGGGAGAGGCCACAACAGTGACAGGCCCGTGTACCGCAAAAAAAACCAACAAAAACAAACAGACAAACAAACAAAATGTGTTTTGCGAATTGCCTGGCGGTCCAGTGGTTAGGACTCAGTGTTTTCACTGCCGTGACCCGGGTTCAATCCCTGTTCGGTGTTTTTATTGAAAATAAACGTTCAGAAAGTGCACAGATTGTAAATGAATGAATATTTATAAAGTGAACAAAACTCTGAAATCAGCCTTCAGATCAAAAACACCCAGAAACTCTCCTTTTGCCTCCTTCCAGGAACTGGCCTCACCAATGAAACACTTCTAACAGCACAGATAGTTTCACATCATTTTGAATTTTATTTGAACAGATTCATACAGTGTGTGGTGCACCTTCATGTCTGGGCCCTTTTGCTCAACATTATGTTTGTGAGATTCATCCATATGGTGGGTGCAGCTGTAGTTGTTCATTCTTATTGCTGAATAATATTCCACTGGGTGACACATCACAACTTAGCTTTGTATTTATTGTTGATGGGCTCTGGGGCATTGTCTTGTTTAGGACTATCTCAAATGGTGCTGCTGTGAACACTTTTATGCCTGTATTTCAGTGAACATCATATGCATTTTGGTTGGGAATATGCCTTGGGGTGGAATTGCTGGGTCACAGGATATGCATTTTTCAGTTTTATAAGATGCTGTTCAACAGTTCTACAAAGGGGTTGTTCCAATTTACACTCCCACAAACCTTGCCTTTTAATAAGAGTTTTTAATTGTAACTGTTATGACCAATGTCATGTTATTTTGTGGTTTTGGTTTTGGTTTCCTTGCTGTTCTTTTATATTCAGTTCTCTTTTCAGTATAAACAGAACTTTGTTTTGCTTGCCTTTTGAAATAATTTGGAGGATAAAGAACCTGTTTTTAATTATACTAATGGTTACTATACAGCAGTTCACAATCATTGTCACAAGTTGAATTATCAAAATTACAATAAAAACAATTCTGTTGACTCACTTTTCATGAAAGGCAAAGATTGCAGTGCTTTTACTTTTGCTCCCTTCCCTGATTCCTGGCTTCAAGAAGTTAATGTTGTGTCATAAATTCTATCATCCAAAATTTAGCCTATCAGAGAGGTGCTAATCTGTAGGCTTGATATTGTCCTATATTAAATTGATCCAATGGCATGATGCCATTGACCTTGAACGCTGTTGTAAACTATAAACTCCTGATTGTGATTATGAGGATCTTGTTCATTGCATTATCGTGTTTCCCAGCAAGACATTGTTCTCAGATCTCAGAATGAGAAATTGTGCTTTTCATGAGCATGTGGTTTATTTTTACCTTATGAACCCGGATATTTTCCTTTTTATAACACTGACTTGTCTGAAATTTACAATATATTTTAGTTCTCTATGCTTATATCTTTGAAAATAATATTAAACCCTTTTGGAAATGAGATAAAATATGAATCAGTGTGGCAGGGCAAAGAGGGCTTCCAGTCGACGGTGGTTATCTCCAAGGAGAGAAGTGAGATTGAGAAGAATAAAAAGTGAAAATAACTTTTACCGTTTACTCATTTGCATTATTTAAGTATGACTTTGTGTGTTATTGGTATAATTTAAAAAACAAAAATGTATACGTTGAAAAGAAAGAAAACAAAGGCAAATACATTTAGGATCTGGGACAGAACTTCCTAAGACATGTGACCCAGAAACCATATAGAAATGATGGACAGATCTTACTCAAAAATTGAAAATCTTCTCTCCAGCAAAAACACTAAAAACAAAGTACAAAAATCAGTAAACTACTGAGAGACAACATTTATAACAAATGTTTTAGACAAAGATGAATAACCCCCAAATATAATGAGCTCCTACTAATCAATAAGCAAAAGAGAAAAAGACAACAAAAATGAGCAAGGGATGGGACTTCCCTGGTGGTCCAGTGGGTAAGACTCCATACTCCCAGTGCAGGGGGCCCATGTTCAATCCCTGGTCAGGAAACTAGATCCCGCATACGTGCCACAACTGAGAGCCCGTGTGCCGCAACTGAAGAGCCTGCATGCCGCGGCTGAGACCCAGCACAGCCAAATCAAATAAATAAATTTTTTTTTTTTAAAAATGAGCAAGGTTTCTCTGCATCTATTGAGATGATCATATGATTTTTCTCCTTCAATTTGTTAATATGGTTTATCACATTGATTGATTTGCGTATATTGAAGAATCCTTGCATTCCTGGAATAAACTCCACTTGATCATGGTGTATGATCCTTTTAATGTGCTGTTGGATTCTGTTTGCTAGTATTTTGTTGAGGATTTTTGCATCTATGTTCATCAGTGATATTGGCCTGTAGTTTTCTTCCTTTGTGACATCCTTGTGTGGTTTTGGTATCAAGGTGATGGTGGCCTCGTAGAAGGAATTTGGGACTGTTTCTCCCTCTGCTATATTTTGGAAGAGTTTGAGAAGGATAGGTGTTAGCTCTTCTCTAAATGTTTGATAGAATTCACCTGTGAAGCCATCTGGTCCTGGGCTTTTGTTTGTTGGAAGATTTTCAATCACAGTTTCAATTTCAGTGCTTGTGATTGGTCTGTTCATATTTTCTATTTCTTCCTGATTCAGTCTTGGCAGGTTGTGCATTTCTAAGAATTTGTCCATTTCTTCCAGGTTGTCCATTTTATTGGCATAGAGTTGCTTGTAGTAATCTCTCATGATCTTTTGTATTTCTGCAGTGTCAGTTGTTACTTCTCCTTTTTCATTTCTAGTTCTATTGATTTGAGTCTTCTACCTTTTTTTCTTGATGAGTCTGGCTAATGGTTTATCCATTTTCTTTATCTTTTCAAAGAACCAGCTTTTAGTTTTATTGATCTTTGCTATTGTTTCCTTCATTTCTTTTTCATTTATTTCTGATCTGATTTTTATGATTTCTTTCCTTCTGCTAACTTTGGGGTTTTTTTGTTCTTCTTTCTCTAATTGCTTTAGGTGCAAGGTTAGGTTGTTTATTTGAGATGTTTCCTGTTTGTTAAGGTGGGCTTGTATTGTTATAAACTTCCCTCTTAGAACTGCTTTTGCTGCATCCCATAGGTTTTGGGTCGTCGTGTCTCCATTGTCATTTGTTTCTAGGTATTTTTTGATTCCCTCTTTGATTTCTTCAGTGATCACTTCATTATTAGTGTATTGTTTAGCCTCCATGTGTTTGTATTTTTTACAGATCTTTTCCTGTAATTGATATCTAGTCTTATGGCGTTGTGGTCGGAAAAGATACTTGATACAATTTCAATTTTCTTAAATTTACCAAGGCTTGATTTGTGACCCAAGATATGATCTATCCTGGAGAATGTTCCGTGAGCACTTGAGAAAAATGTGTATTCTGTTGTTTTTGGATGGAGTGTCCTATAAATATCAATTAAGTCCATCTTGTTTAAGGTATCATTTAAAGCTTGTGTTTCCTTATTTATTTTCATTTTGGATGATCTGTCCATTGGTGAAAGTGGGGTGTTAAAGTCCCCTACTATGAATGTGTTACTGTCGATTTCCCCTTTAATGGCTGTTAGTATTTGCTTTATGTATTGAGGTGCTCCATGTTTGGTGCATAAATATTTACAATTGTTATCTCTTCTTCTTGGATCGATCCCTTGATCATTATGTAGTGTCCTTCTTTGTCTCTTCTAATAGTCTTTATTTTAAAGTCTATTTTGTCTAATATGAGAATTGCTACTCCAGCTCTCTTTTGGTTTCCATTTGCATGAAATATCTTTTTCCATCCCCTTCCTTTCAGTCTGTATGTGTCTCTAGGTCTGAAGTGGGTCTCTTGTAGACAGCAAATATATGGGTCTTGTTTTTGTATCCATTCAGCCAATCTGTGTCTTTTGGTGGGAGCATTTAGTCCATTTACATTTAAGGTAATTATCGATATGTATGTTCCTATTACCATTTTCTTAATTGTTTTGGGTTCGTTATTGTAGGTCTTTTCCTTCTCTTGTGTTTCTTGCCTAGAGAAGTTCCTTTAGCAGTTGTAGAGCTGGTTTGGTGGTGCTGAACTCTCTCAGCTTTTGCTTGTCTGTAAAGGTTTTAATTTCTCCATCAAATCTCAATGAGTTCCTTGACGGGTAGAGTAATCTTGGTGGCAGGTTTTTCTCCTTCATCACTTTAAATATGTCCTGCCAGTCCATTCTGGCTTGCAGAGTTTCTTCTGAAAGATCAGCTGTTAACCTTATGGGGATTCCCTTGTGTGTTATTTGTTGTTTTTCCCTTGCTGCTTTTAATATGCTTTCTTTGTATTTAATTTTTGACAGTTTGATTAATATGTGTCTTGGCGTATTTCTCCTTGGATTTATCCTGTATGGACTCTCTGTGCTTCCTGAACTTGATTAACTATTTCCTTTCCCATATCAGGGACGTTTTCAACTGTAATCTCTTCAAATATTTTCTCAGTCCCTTTCTTTTTCTCTTCTTCTTCTGGAACCCCTATAATTTGAATGTTGGTGTGTTTAATGTTGTCCCAGAGGTCTCTGAGACTGTCTTCAGTTCTTTTCATTCTTTTTCCTTTATTCTGCTCTGCAGTAGTTATTTCCACTATTTTATCTTCCAGGTCACTTATCTGTTCTTCTGCCTCAGTTATTCTGCTATTGATCCCATCTAGAGTATTTTTCACTTCATTTATTGTGTTGTTCATCATTGTTTGTTTCATCTTTAGTTCTTCTAGGTCCTTGTTAAATGTTTCTTGCATTTTGTCTATTCTATTTCCAAGATTTTGGATCATCTTTACTATCATTATTCTGAATTCTTTTTCAGGTAGACTGCCTATTTCCTCTTCATTTGTTAGGTCTGGTGGGTTTTTATCTTGCTCCTTCATCTGCTGTGTGTTTTTCTGTCTTCTCATTTTGCTTATTTTACTGTGTTTGGGGTCTCCTTTTTGCAGGCTGCAGGTTCGTAGTTCCCGTTGTTTTTGATGTCTGTCCCCAGTGGCTAAGGTTGGTTCAGTGGGTTGTGTAGGCTTCCTGGTGGAGGGAACTAGTACCTGTGTTCTGGTGGATGAGGCTGGATCTTGTCTTTCTGGTGGGCAGGTCCACGTCTGGTGGTGTGTTTTGGGGTGTCTGTGGACTTATTCTGATTTAGGGCAGCCTCTCTGCTAATGGGTGGGGTTGTGTTCTTGTCTTGCTAGTTGTTTGGCATAGGATGTCCAGCACTGTAGCTTGCTGGTCATTGAGTGAGGCTGGGTGCTGGTGTTGAGATGGAGATCTCTGGGAGATTTTCGTCATTTGATATTATGTGGAGCTGGGAGGTCTCTTGTGGACCAGTGTCCTGAAGTTGGCTCTCCCACCTCAGAGGCACAGCACTAACTCCTGGCTGCAGCACCAAGAGCCTTTCATCCACATGGCTCAGAAGAAAAGGGAGAAAAAGTAGAAGGAAAGAATTAGTAGAAGTAGAAAGCAAGCAAGGAAGCAAGCAAGAAAGAAAGGAGGGAGGGAGGGAGGGAGGAAGGGAAGAAGGAAGGAAAGAAGGAGGGAAGGAAGGAAAAAAAGAAAGAAGATAAAGTAAAATAAAATAAAGATAAAATATAATAAAGTTATTAAAATAAAAAAAAATTAAGAGAAATAAACAAAAAAACGGACAGATAGAACCCTGGGGCAAATGGTGGAAGCAAAGCTATACAGACAAAATCTCACACAGAAGCATACACATACACACTCACAAAAAGAGGAAAACGGGAAAAAATCATAAATCTTGCTCTCAAAGTCCCCCTCCTCAATTTGGGATGATTCGTTGTCTAAAGGAGGGAAGGAAGGAAAGAAAGAACGAAGATAAAGTAAAATAAAATTAAGTTATTAAAATAAAAAGTAATTATTAAGAAAAAAATTAAAAAAAAACAAAAACGGATGGATAGACCCCTCGGACAAATGGTGGAAGCAAAGCTATACAGACAAAATCTCACACAGAAGCATACACATACACACTCACAAAAAGAGGAAAAGGGGAAAAATCATAAATCTTCCTCTCAGAGTCCACCTCCTTAATTTGGGATGATTCGTTGTCTATTCATGTATTCCACAGCTACAGGGTACATTAAGTTGATTGTGGAGCTTTACTCCGCTGCTCCTGAGGCTGCTGGGAGAGATTTCCCTTTCTCTTGTTCTCACAGCTCCCAGGGGCTCAGCTTTGGATTTGGCCCCGCCTCTGCGTGTAAGTCGCTGGAGGGCGTCTGTTCTTCGCTCAGACAGGACGGGGTAAAAGGAGCCGCTGATATGGGGGCTCTGGCTCACTCAGGCCGGGGGGAGGGAGGGGCACGGAGGGCGGGGCGGGCCTGCGGCGGCGGCGGCAGAGGCCGGCGTGACGTTGCACCAGCCTGAGGCGCACTGTGCGTTCTCCCGGGGCAGTTGTCCCTGGATCACGGGACCCTGACAGTGGCGGGCTGCACAGGCTCCCCGGAAGATGGGTGTGGATAGTGACCTGTGCTCGCACACAGGCTTCTTGGTGGCGGCAGCAGCAGCCTTAGCGTCTCATGCCCGTCTCTGGGGTTCGTGCTTTTAGCCGCGGCTCGCGCCCGTCTCTGGAGCTCCTTTAAGCAGCGTTCTTTTTTTTTTTTTTGAAACATCTTTATTGGGGTATAATTGCTTTACCATGGTGTGTTAGTTTCTGCTTTATAACAAAGTGAATCAGTTATACATATACGTATGTTCCCATATCTCTTCCCTCTTGCGTCTCCCTCCCTCCCACCCTCCCTATCCCACCCCTCCAGGCGGTCACAAAGCACCGAGCCGATATCCCTGTGCCATGCGGCTGCTTCCCACTAGCTATCTACCTTACGTTTGTTAGTGTATGTATGTCCATGCCTCTCTCTCGCCCAAGCAGCGCTCTTAATCCTCTCTCCTCTCGCACCAGGAAACAAAGAGGGAAGAAAACGTCTCTTGCCTCTTCGGCAGGTCCAGACTTTTCCCCGGAATCCCTCCCGGCTAGCCGTGGCGCACTAACCCCCTGCAGGCTGTGTTCACGCCGCCAACCCCAGTGCTCTCCCTGCGCTCCGACCGAAGCCCGAGCCTCAGCTACCAGCCCCGCCCGCCCCCGCGGGGGAGCAGACAAGCCTCTCGGACTGGTGAGTGCCGGTCGGCGCCGATCCTCTGTGCGGGAATCTCTCCGCTTTGCCCCCCGCACCCCTGTTGCTGTGCTCTCCTCCGCGGCTCTGAAGCTCCCCCCTCCGCCACCCGCAGTCTCCGCCCGCGAAGGGGCTTCCTAGTGTGTGGAGACATTTCCTCCTTCACAGCTCCCTCCCACTGGTGCAGGCCCCGTCCCTATCCTTTTGTCTCTGTTTATTCTTTTTTCTTTTTCCCTACCCAGGTACGTGGGGGGTTTCTTGCCTTTTGGGAGGTCTGAGGTCTTCTGCCAGCGTTCAGTAGGTGTTCTGTAGTAGTTGTTCCACGTGTAATGTATTTCTGCTGTATCTGTGGGGAGGAAGGTGATCTCCGCGTCTTACTCTTCCGCCATCTTCCCGGAAGTCCAATCGGGGTTGTTGTCTTAAAGGGCACTGGCCCTTCAAGATTAGCTTGGGGCTAGTTTGCCTGAGGGAATTATAGTGCCCCAGGGTGTGTGTGTGTGTGTGTGTGTGTGTGTGTGTGTGTGTGTGT